>NC_134413.1:72180199-72480199 GCF_038048845.1 Mixophyes fleayi
TGTGTAAGGATCTGAGCGACTTTGACAAGAGTCAAATTGTGATCTAGATGACTGGGTCAGAGCATCTCCAAAACGACAGATCTTGTGGGGTGTTTGCGGTATGCAGTGGTTAGTACCTACCAAAAGTAGTCCAAGAAAGGACAACCGGTGAACCAACGACAGGGTCATGGGCACCCAAGCGCATGGGGAGCATAGGCTAGCCTGGCTGGTCCGATCCCATAGAAGAGCTACTATAGCACAAATTTCTGAAAAAGGTAATGCTGGCTATGATAGCAAGGTGTCAGAACACACAGTGGATCGAAGGTTGCTGCCTATGGGGCTGTGCAGCCACAGAACGGTTAGAGAGCTCATGATGATCCACCACCAAAATGCCTACAATGGGCAAGTGAGTGCCAGAACTGGACCATGGAGCAATAGAAGACGGTGGCCTTGTCTGATGAATCACATTTTCTTTTACATCATGGATGGCCAGGTGCGTGTGCATCGTTTAATATGGGGAAGAGAAGTCACCAGGATGTACAATGGGAAGAAGGCAAGCCGGTGGAGGCATTGTGATACTCTAGATTATAATCTACTGGGAAACATTGGGTCCTGGCATTCATGTGGGTGTTACTTTGACACATACCACCTACCTAAGCTTTGTTGCAGACCAAGTACACCCCTCCATGGCAGCGGTATTCCCTGAATGTAGTAGCCTGTTTCAACAGAATAATGCACCCTGCCACATTGCAAAAAGTGTTCAGGAATGGGTTGAGGGACATGACAAAGAGTTCAAGGTGTTGACTTGGCCTCCAAATTCCCTAGATCTCAGTCCATTCGAGCATCTGTGGAATATGCTGTAAGAATAAGTCCAAGCCTTGGAAGCCCCACCTTACAACTTACAGTACTTAAAGGATCTGCTAACATCTTGGTGCCACATCCCACAGGACACCTTCACAGGTCTTGTGGAGTCCATGCCTCGCATGGTCAAAACAGTTTTGTTGGCACAAGGGGAGGGGGACCTACACAATATTAGGCAGGTGTTTTTAATGTTGTGGCTGTGTATATGGGTTATGTTGCTCTTATCTAATTTGTAAACGAGACAGGTGTGCACCACAATAAGCTAACTGGTGCCGTGCACGGAATTGTTATGGCTGCCACTTGTAAGAAATTGTTAAGCCACATATATGAGGTCTCTTAGATCCTCTGCCTCTGTTTCTGATATATTTTACAGGTAATGTGAGGCATTCCTAGGTGTTTACTTGGTGCAATCACGAACGATCTGCACTTAATTCTCAAGCCGCGCATGAGCACTGAAGAATATGAACTGTGCATGTGCAAAATGGCCACCAGCTATAGTATAAGTAATAAATGCACATATAGGTGAATTTGTTCTCCCGATAAAGTCTCTAGTAGACGAAACGTGTTGAGGTCATTACATGTGATATATTTCTCAAACTTTCTCTGTATCCAATATTGGAATTGAACCACCAGTAATTCAATCTTTTGTTTTCTGACTCCACTGAGTGGTGATCAGGGGAGGGGTGGCAAATTTTAGCCCTGGGGGGAAACCTCGATTCAACAGCCTATTAGGACCATTTTAAAGGGAAAAAAAGGCTAGTGGCTAAGTGATCCAGCCCAAGGTAGCCCATTATGTGACCGGCCCGGTGGGCAGGTGCCCCCCAGCCCAGCCTGCCCCTGGTGGTGACTAATGACAGTGAGTACTGGTATAATTACACCTTGATTACAGATAAGACTTTTATTCTTTTATTTTTTGTGAATGTGCAATTTTTATATTATTCAATAAATTTGTTTTTATGAAAAGATACTATATGGGATTTCTCATTCTTTATATCTATGTATGGTGTGAACTAGACAAGCAATATTGAGCCAACAGGAACCTGTACAGATAAGCAAAATAATTTATATTTATCTGGTACACATAGTATATGTGGTTTGGTGTGAAATAATATAAATAATTATATATATATATATATATATATATATATATATATATATATATATATATATATATAATTATTATATATTATATACGTACTTGGGCGCTCACAAGTATATGTAGGTTAAGAGACCAGTGGAAGTCTTCAAAAAGCAACACTTCCCAGCTGGATAATATAAAACACATAGTGTAGTATGTTAACACTTAAATATCCTCCACCCAGAAGAGCATTAAAGTCCAAAGACTAATGATTTTTCTTGTACAATAACTGGTGTTCAGTTCCTAGTGGTGCAGTTGTCTCTGGAAACCAGTGAACCACGTGTAGGTGAATGGGGTAATCCCCTTATATAATGTGCTTCCTTAAAAGCTTCTTGTATTATTGTGTTGTATTTTCTACATTGATCTTCATAGAGTCTTCTTTCAGTATATAGCTCCCAATATGGAAATGTGAAAAAAGACCTAAAAATATCTACTGCATTATTCTTTATTACACCGATACCAGATATTTAAAAATACACTCACGTTCCATATAGATAAAAACTGGTGCACAAATAAGTACCATCTACATAAATATTGGGTGGATGACCCTACCACAAAGCTCACATGAATAGACACGGAGGAAGGTAAAGCTGAAATTAGTCCCGGAATTCTCCTTCAAATCACCAACCAAGTGAACGTCCTGGTCAGCGAGGAATCACCACAGTTACCAACGCGTTTTGACTCCTCAGATTTGAGTCTTTCTGAATGTTACTAATTGACTTTTTAAAGTGTATAGCAGCCATTAAAGTGCCGCCGTGGAGACAAAGATCCTGTACGGAAGTCCTCGCATAACTCACAATGAAACTTGAATGAAATTCAAAGTGAGGCTGCATTCTTTTAGATGGAGTCAAAAATGAGGTTTGGATTTAGAAACACATTTAATGCATATAAATGCCAAAACGAGGCTTGGACTTAAATAAAAGAAAACTAATACACGCAAACACATTCAGCTCCAAACTGAGGCTTGGACTTAGATGGAAACAGGGCTAAAACATAAAGACCTCAAGCACTAAAATGAGACGTGGGCTGGAATATGGCAGAGCTAATACAGCTATGTTGAGCTCCAAAACAAGGCTTGAACTTAATATTAAACGGATTTGTTTATGATACTATAAAAACTAAAGTAAGGCATAAATCCAAATAAAAATTTCCTATGACAAAAACAAAAGTAACTTCTGAAATTAAGTTTTGGCTTAAATTTAAATAACTATACATGATATGAATTTTGAGAGTTTTGATCCAAATATAAACATAGCTCTCTAAACATTCTTATTTATTTCAAAAACAAGACTTGAGAAGCTAATACAAAAATGATGTATCGGACATGTACAGGAATAAAACACACATTCATCAACACTATTTCCAGCAATACAATAGAGTCACAATATAATAATTTTTACTTTGTCACAAGTCACCCTACCAGTTACCAGAACCTGTCGTTGATGAGAGCTTCATCTTTAGCAACCTCCTTTCCTATAGAACCAGATGTGTTTGCCGGTGCTTGGTTGTCACCAGGACTTAATCCCGAGTAGTGGTAACTTAATTCCCCAACAGTGCAGGTTTTCCATATCTCCTTCCTGGAGCACAGGTGTATTCATTACTGAATGACACATTGTAACAGATCCACAGGTGGTCCTAATTATGTCACGTGATCCGGAAAACCTGCACTGTTGGGGAGCCCTGAGGACTGGGTTTGGGAAACCCTGGACTACACAATGAGATGTTGAGCTAAGATCTCTATGGCAACTGGGATGCAGGATGCACCTCGACCAGATTTAGCAGGTTTACGGAGTTTGCAACAGGATGCAGTACCAACCTTCACCAGTATAACAGATTGGCAGTGCAGAGTAGAGGATGGTATAATACCAGATGTGGACTGTGTAGAGTTGGAGCTAGAGAGCAACACAGTACAAGGGAAGGTGCTGGAGCAAGATCGAGCTGTAAATCAGGACTGTGAAACACTGTTGACACAGATGAGTTCAATGGAGTGGATAGCAAAAATAAAATGTAATAAAACCCCAAAAATGAAAGTGCATAAGTTGTGTAAAAAATGAGAACACAACGATATGTGGAGTTTATAATTACCTATATGTAATGCCAAATGATGCCATTAGTAAATATGTATTATACATTCTAATCTATTAGTTTGCAAGTAACTACCTTTCTGTATAACAATTGCTTTCCATATCTAGCGATCACCTTTGATAAATGAAACACAGTTTTTATTAGTGTATTCATATGAATTATAAGAATGTCAAATGTTTATCGTGATTATATCATAACTGAGTTGCCCTGTATCAGATAAGAGCTAAACAATCCATAAGGAGAATTCTCTTTGATTCCCTCTTGAGCTCCTGATGGAGATCTCCTCCTCTCAAACCCATCTTGATCTGTTCCATGACAAATGCCTGTAGTGATCTTGGATCACAGTCATGGCACTTCATAAAGTGCCTTTCAACATATGTTACTTGTTTTAAATTATCTCTGTCTCTCTTGACTCTCTTTATGTTGATTGCATGCTCCAAGATTCTATTTTTGAGTGACCTGCCTGTCATGCCACCATAGTTTAAGTTACAGGGACAAGTTAAGCAGTAAATAACATTCGGAGGGTTACAATTTATGAATCCTTTGATTTAACTCTCGAGAACCGATCTTTATACTCCTTTGTTTGTATCATAAATTGGCATGCCCGGCATACACCATATTTGAAAAAACCCATTGGTTTATTAGAAATTCTCTTTTCAAATGGTGAGAAACTGTGGACTAAATGAAACCCCAAATTCTTAGATCTACACCATGTCATAGAGATCCTATCCTCTAACACTTCTTTCAGGTCATAATCAGACTTTAGGATATTCCAATGTTTCTGGAAGATATTGGCTATTTGCTGTTCACTGATCTTTCTGCTTTTTGTACAAGCCTAGATTTCATTCTCCCTCAAGGGTGAGAATGCTCTGGACCAGCTGCACGCATAATCCTGCGACCAAAGCTTGCATCAGCCGATGCAAAACCCTGAAGTCTATAAAATCTTGTGAATGTGTGGACGGAAGACCAAGTCGCTGCTCTACACAACTGTTCTGCCGACGCGCCGTGCCTAGCCGCCCAGGAGGCACCCACTGCCCTAGTAGAATTTGCCCTTAAAGTCTGCGGAACGGCTAGAGAAGCTAAAACATAAGCCTCACGAATCGTGGACGTAATGCACCGAGCAATTGACTGCTTTGAAGCAGGCCAGCCTCTTTTATTGGTGAAACGAAAAGATCTCTGGTCTTTCTAACCTGCGCTGTACGATCTACATAAATTTGTAGAGCTCGCACCACATCCAAGTACTGCATAGACCCTTCTGAAGAGTCCCTCTTTGCCTTAAAAGCCGGGGCAACAATTTCCTGATTTAGGTGGAATCTAGAAACCACTTTAGGAACAAAAGACGGCTTGGTCCGAAGGACTGCCCTGTCTGCGTGAAAAATAAGAAAAGGAGGGTCACAGCGAAGTGCCCCAAGCTCAGAATCTCTTCGTGCTGAAGCTATGGCCAACAAAAACACTGTCTTCCACATAAGATACCGTAAGTCAACAGACTGTAAAGGCTCAAACGGATGTTTAGAAAGAGCCCGAAGAACCACATTGAGGTTCCAGGGCTCAACAGGATGACAAAAAGGAGGTTGTATATGCAACACACCCTGCAAGAAAGTCCTGATATCTGCATATTCAGCAATCTTTTTCTGAAAATAGACAGAGAGGGCGGATATCTGCCCCTTGAGGGAACTAAGCCACAAACCCTTCTGAACCCCGTCCTGAAGAAAATCCAGGACACGGGAAATCTTAAATCTTGAGGAATGAAAACCCCTAGACTCACAACACACAATATACGTCTTCCACACTCTATAATAAATGGAAGACGACGCAGGCTTCCTGGCCTTAATCATGGTGTTTGTTACCTCTTGAGAGAAACCTTTAGCCTTAAGTATTAGGGTTTCAATAGCCAGGCCGTCAAAGCCAGCTGATTCAAACCTTGGTAAAGAAATGGACCTTGAACCAGAAGATCTGCCTGCATGGGAAGCCGAAATGGAGGACCTCCTGCTAACAACAGCAGATCTGAGAACCACGCTCTGCGTGGCCAGAATGGAGCTATGAAAATTGCGGGAACTTTCTCCCTCTTCACCTTCTTTAGCACCCGCGCAATCATTGGGATGGGCGGGAAAATGTACACCATCTGGTACTGCCAAGGAGCTGACATGGCATCTACTATTTCTGCCGCTGGGTCTCGTGCTCTTGCACCGTAGCGCGGCACCTGATGGTTCAGACTGGACGCCATCAGGTCTATCTCCGGACAGCCCCAATGCTCCACCAGTAGGGAGAATACCTGACTGTTTAGAGCCCATTCCCCGGGATGAAGGGTGTGTCTGCTGAGGAAGTCTGCTTCCCAATTCTTCACTCCCGGAATGTGAATAGCTGAAATCCTGGGGACCTGATGTTCTGCCCACGCTAGTATGCGTTTGGCCTCTCGCATAGCAGCCACGCTGCGAGTGCCCCCCTGATGATTTATGTACGCTACCATGGTGGCGTTGTCGGACTGAATCTGAAGAGGTTTTCCTCTTAGAAATTTCTGTGCACCTATCAGAGTATTGTACACTGCTCTGAGCTCCAGAATGTTTATTGGAAGACGTGATTCCTGAGGGGACCAGAGACCCTGAAGCCTCAGGGTTCCTGTTACTCCCCCCCATCCCAACAGACTGGCGTCTGTTGTGACTAGAGTCCAAGACCATACCTGTAAGGATTGGCCTCTCTCCAAGTTGGATCGGGACGTCCACCAGACCAGAGATAGCCTTGTGGCTGTGGACAGACAAACCATCTGTTTGTCCATATTCATCTGCGACCCTGACCACTTCCGCAGGATCTCCCCCTGAAGTGGACTTGAGTGAAATTGAGCAAACGGAACTGCCTCGAATACCGAGACCATCGTCCCCAGGAGCTTCATGCAACTGAGAACAGAGACACTCCTCTTCCTCAGCAAGGCTCTGGTCTTTGACTGCAAAGCTAAGACTTTTTCTGCTGGGAGATAAACTCTCAGAGACTGAGTATCAAAAAGCAGACCCAAGAATCGCATCTGCTGAGTTGGCACCAGCGATGACTTGGGTAAATTCAACACCCAACCGTGACTCTGAAGAAACTGCATAACAGTCTGAATCTGTTGGGATAAAAGGACCGCAGACGGTGCCTTCAACAGAAGGTCGTCTAGGTAAGGGACAATTGTTATGCCCTTCTGGCGCAATAGACCGGCCATGACTGCCATGATCTTGGTAAAGACTCTGGGAGCGGTAGCCAGGCCGAAGGGGAGTGCCCTGAACTGAAAGTGCGCCTTTCCTACTGCGAACCGAAGGAGACTCTGGTGTCCTTCCCAGATCGGTGCAAGTAGGTATGCTTCCTTGATGTCTAATGATGCCAAAAACTCCCCTTTTTCTATCCCTGCTATCACAAAGCGAAGGGATTCCATGCGAAATCTTTGAATCTTCAGCTGCTTGTTCAGAGACCGAAGATTCAGGATGGGCCGGAAGGATGCGTCTGGTTTTGGCACCAGGAAGAGGTTTGAGTAAAAACCTCGCCCCCTTTCTAGAGGAGGGACCTGAACTATTACTTGAGCAGAAAGGAGCTTTTGCATGGCTTCCTAAAGTGCTACACGTCTGCAGGGGCAAGAGGGGAGAGGAGTGGGCTAGATCTATGACGTAGCCCCGGGACACAACTCCTTGAACCCAGAGATCCGTCGTGGATTTCCACCACCGATCCCTGAATTGAAGAAGACGTGCCCCCACCTGATGCTCCCCCCTGAAGAACTATGTCACGCAGAGGGCTTGTCTGCTGGACGAGCAGAACCTCTCCTTGCTGTACCTCTACCTCCTCTGCCTCTAATGGCCGATGATCTAGACGCTGAGGAATACCCTCTATTAAAGGCACCCCCTCAGGAAAAGCTCCGAAAGGAACGAAATCTACCCTGACGGGGCCTGTTTGAAACCGTGGGTAGAGCAGTACTCTTACCTCCCGTGGTCTCCTGAATAACCCTTTCGAGCTCCGCCCCGAATAGAGTTTGTCCATCAAAGGGTAAATTCTCTAAAGCTTTCTTAGAGTCTGCGTCCACCGACCACGTCCCTAACCATAGACGACGAGCTGCTACAGTAAGAGCCGAGCCCTTGGCATTTACCGAAACTGCATCCATGGCAGCGTTCCCTACGTACTCCGAAGTTTCTAGTACATGTTCTGCTAGCTCTGTACGCGGAGTGTTATCTCTAAGGCCCTTAATCAAAGCCTCCATCCATAACTGTACAGCCTTGTTGGCACATGCTATAGCCATATTAGGCCTAAACAAACTTCCCACAGCGGTATAAGCTGAGCGAAGAGCCAGATCACACTTCTTATCAGTGTAATCCTTAAGGGTTATCCGCTCTTGGACCAGAATAGCTGAAGATGAAGCTAACCAGGCTACCGGTGTGTCCACCCTAGGCAAAGTCTCCTATTTTACTGTGTCCTCAGGAGGCAGAGAATAAAGAGACTTACTTTCCCGGCATCATAAACTGCTTATTTGGCTTGTGCCAAGCTTCAGAAATAATCTCCAACATTTCTGGAGAATGCGGGAAAATTGCTAACTGTGCCTTAGGTCTTTTAAATAAGGATATATCCTTAGGCGCTACGGGCTCCGGATCAGTTAACCCTAAGGCATGTCTGATTCCCCAAATAAGACTGTCCACGCTCGTGGAGCCAGAGTCAGAATCATAGATAGCCTCCACTTCTGGGTCGATATCTACCTCACCTTCTTCGGCTGAGGAGCGATCAGAAAGCTGATCTATTTCCAGATCTGCATCAGTAATGGCTCTCTTACCCCTCTGGGAAATAGATACTAGCCTATCTTCCCCGTGGGTAGACCCTGCCTGTGATGTGGCATTTTAGTCAGACTGGCTGCCTGCAAGTGTGAGTGGGGTAGTGTTGTCATGTACCTCTATTGCCCGCAGCATCACAGCCGTCATTTTCTCCATAGCCGAAGAAAAAGACCTCATCCAGGGCGGTTCCACCATTGCAGAGGATCCCTCCTGGGCTGGGTTGTTTCGCCTCTGAGCGTCCGCAGTACAAGCTGCGCAAAGGGCGTTTCGGTCTGTGTGGCCAACAGAAAGTTTTGTGTTACATTATGAACAGGCATAATATACTGCAGCAGGCACAGAAGTACCCTTGCCTTTAGCTGTCCCCTTCTCCGCCATTGTTCTGCTTCTTAAAATAATTATTAAAAGAAATACAGACAATTTAAGACGACAAAATAGGAGAGTCCTGTGCTAGGAAGTCTCTGAAAGAGCACCACTCTAAATAATACAAAAGACCGTTATAGTACTGTCTGTGAAAATTCCTTTTACATGAAATAACTCACAAGACCATATAACCACATATATACACTCCCCAAATGCTCCTCTAATCATACAAGCCTGTAGCGATTAGGGCATATAAGGATATCACCGGAGGAGAGCCAGAGCAGAGGAATCTACAGACAGAGCTGCACGCTTTCAGCAGTGACCTTCTCTTCACCCCCGCCGTTCACCGCGCGGGAAGACCAGATCCAGGAAGCTGCAATAACACTCCTCTCCTTCCTGGCTCTGCCCGCTCTGCCTCTGTAAAACAAAACTCGCTGGCCCTATCCTCCAATGGCCGCCTAGGAGAGTCTAATGGCGCGCTATTCAGATTTTATGCCCAGCTCAGCGCGCTCCTTACTGCAGCCGACTCACCTCTCCCAAGTGTGAGCGCTGCTTCTGTCCCCCAATATGCTCGTTCTGTCTAGGGAGAGCGGGGACCTGCCGGCAAGAGGATCGCGGCAGGCGGGGGGGGAGAGGCTGATACAGCTTCACTCCCCTGCCGCTGCTAGACACATACAAGTTGAACTAAAACACCGTTCTGTGTCCCTTCTGAATATTTTCACCTTCCACTTAGACCAATAAACCTAACTAATGGCCCCTTAGAATAAATGCCGGCAGAGGTGCTGGTAGAAATGAGCGCTAGGCTTCACTTACCTGCGCTGGGATCCAGAGTGAGCAGAGCTGAGTCCTACTCACTCTGCTGGGTCTTGCCTGGGATCCCACGCTGCACCTGAATAGAATAAAAAATAATAACATGTAATCCTACTGCTTGACAAAGTATAGGCAGGGGCCTATACTCCAGTGACCGAACTCTAAGTCACTTAAAAAAACGAAGGATCTCTCTGGAGAGGAGGGGCATAGCAGGGGAGGAGTCCAAAGATTTAACAGTTAAAGTGACAAGAACTCCTGAGCCCACTACTATACCCAATGTCTCGATGTCCCCCAATGGCAGGGAAGAGAAATTAGAATTTATAAAATGTAAGAAGCTGTCTCTGGTATGTGTACTGTCAGTGGCTTCACTAGGCAGGCACAAGATGGCTGATTATCTTCTGCTTAGTTATTTTCTGTATAGAGGAAGTGAATCTGCATGATACAGGGGGTTGGGTAGTTTTATGTGGCTGCGGGGGCTCACTGTACCATTATTAACCCTGGCACATCACTCATTTAAAATTTTCACTTGTGCAGTGCCAGAAGCTGGGAGACACTGTGACAAATGGAGCCCATCACTGACCAGGCTTGTAGAACAATCCCTGCACTAGTCTGACTTACTATAACCGGATCACTCTGAATAAGTCTTATTGCAAAGGTGAAATGAAAAGAGTCAATACTACTGAACTTTTATATTTCAGATCCCCATAAGATGGAGCAAAGTTTTCCACCCCTGTAGACACATCTTGACCCACTTAGCCATGGGCATACCATATAAATGAGAGCTTTTGTACAAAAATGACATCACAATATTGCATTTAGACCGTGGGACACATTTTTCAAGCTTCATAATCAATCCCCAATGGCAAAGTATTACAGATTACAGGATTATTATATGAACTCACACCTTCAATTAGAGAGTATGAACAAACATACTGTAACAGTGTCTCAGATCCCACATTATATCTCCAACCCATTGCCAGAATTATATATTACTCAGTACCCAATATATCAAGGTAATCCTGTTTTAACTGTGTACAGTGTGGACGATATCTGGTAGATAAAATAGTTCCACACATGAGTGATCACATTTTGTGTATAAACTATGTAAATACATTATGCTTAGTTTAATTTACATTAATAAAATCAACTGTTTTTACAATATTAGGAGTACTGCAGCTCCTTGTTTCATGTCTAATTGCTTTTGTCAAATGTGATATCCAAGACCTGATTTGTTTGTAAACCATTTACTCAGAACATGGGAATGTTTTCTCACCTGAATGGGTTCTCTGATGTTTGATAAGTTTTGAGTTCCATGGAAAACATTTTCCACACTCAGAACATGGAAATGGTTTCTCACCTGTGTGAGTTCTGTGATGTTTGACAAGGTTTGACTTCTGTGCAAAACCCTTCCCACACTCAGAACACGGAAACGGTTTTTCCCCTGTGTGAATTCTCTGATGTTCAATGTGTTTTGATTTCTGTGCAAAACATTTCCCACATTCAGAACATGGAAATGGTCTCTCACCTGTGTGAATTCTCTGATGTTTGACTAGTTTTGATTTCTGTGAAAAACATTTCCCACACTCAGAACATGGAAATGGTTTCTCACCTGTGTGAGTTCTCTGATGTCTAATAAGTTTTGATTTTACGGCAAAACATTTCTCACACTCAGAACATGGAAATGGTTTCTCATGTGTGTGAGTTTTCTGATGTTCAACAAGATTTGATTTGTATACAAAACATTTCCCACACTCAGAACATGGGAATGGTTTCTCGCCTGTGTGAGTTCTCTGATGTTCAACAAGTTTTGATTTATGTGCAAAACATTTCCCACACTCAGAACACGGAAATGGTTTCTCGCCTGTGTGAGTTCTCTGATGTTCAACAAGTTTTGATTTCTGTGTAAAACATTTCCCACATTCAGAACATGGAAACGGTTTCTCACCTGTGTGAGTTCTCTGATGTCTAATAAGTTTTGATTTCTGTACAAAACATTTCTCACACTCAGAACATGGAAATTGTGTCTCATCTGTGTGAGATCTCCGATGTTCAACAAGATTTGATTTATATACAAAACATTTCCCACACTCAGAACATTGGAATGGTTTCTCACCTGTGTGAGTTCTCTGATGTTCGACAAGCTTTGATTTATATGCAAAACATTTCCCACACTCAGAACATGTAAAAGGGTTCTCAGCTATGTGACTTTTCTGATGTTTATGAAGAGATAATTTAACTGTACAGCTTTTCCCACCCTCAGAACATGGAAATAATGTATCATCTCTATGAGCTGTACGATGTGTAACAATATCTATGTTATCAGAATTACATTCCTTATGATTAGAGAGTTCAGATGATTTATCTGCACTGTAATGTATTGGATGTATATTTAGGGTAATTGGGTTTTCTCCTGTAGAATCTTGAGTAATGTTGTAATCTTCCATTTCAAAATCTGTAGATAAAATCAGTTGCTCCCCCAAGATATTCTTGCGTTTACATCCATCTGCTGAAAGTTAAATAAATGTAAGGAAGGACATTGAGCTGCAGATTACAATACCCAAAATTTTTAAACTATGAACGAGTTGTTCAGTTGTTTAATTTCAATTTGCAATTGACGAACACTTCATTACAATTATAAAAGCGCATTATCAAGCACATTGTATAGATGCAGTCATAATTGGAATTCCTGTAATGACTCAATAAACAAAATATATGACTCTTTACTGTAATACATTTTATTACTCACCGGTGCCGATATATGTAGGGATTTCCTCCTCCTTACACTGCTGATCACCCCTCACATACGTCTCTTCCTCTCCCTCTATAATTTTTATTTTAATATCAGTCAGGACGTCATCCTAAATAGCCCACAAAAGAATGATAATTTTTTAGTCAAGTTTTTTTATTGGTATTTCAAAACAGAACATAAAGAAAATAATTATTTCTGAATAAACGTGATAGATATAAATCACCGGGTGTGACACATTACATCAAAGATTAGTAAATTTCCAATACTTATGCAGGTATACAAAAACATACAGAATAATATCAAGACTGACAATAATACAGTATATATCAGATGACATGGGTCCCCATGGACTCATGGGCACCCCTGATCATCATCATCATCTATTTCTTTATATAACGCCACTAATTCCACAGCGCTGCACAGAGAACTCACTCACATCAGTCCCTGCCCCATTGGAGCTTACAATCTAAATTCCCTAACATACACACACAGACCAAGAGAGACTAAGGGCAATTTAATAGCAGCCAATTAACCTACCAGTATGTTTATGGAGTTTGGGAGGAAACCAGAGCACCCGGCGCAAACCCACGCAAACACGGGGAGAACATACAAACTCCACACAGATAAGGTCATGGTTGGGAATCAAACTCATGACCCCAGTGCTGTGAGGCAGAAGTGCTAACTGTTAGGAACCCCTCCAGCCAGTACAGCAAAACCCGGAGTCTGCTCCGAAAGTCCGGTGTTCACTGTTGGGACAGACTTGGCTGCAGACAGAGGGTTGTGGGATGTCCACTGGCTGGGGAGAACCCAGGAATAGAGTTACAGAGGGCGTAGAGTAGGAAGTGCAGGAGCGAGTCCAGTGAGACACCGAGTGGATGGTGTCAAGACTGATATATCACTCATTGCCACTGGAATAAATAAGGAACAGTTGATAGAGAAGTCCCCTGATCCACAACGATTTCTGTACCGGTACTTGTCCGGAAAGGAACGGAACTTACAGTGATAGGTAAAGATGATGAAACTGAACGTAGGCAGTAGCCAAGGGTAACTACAACCCACAGTACCGGTGAGAGTCTAGAGATTTTAGGGAAATAGTTCTTAGGCGATTGCCAGGGGTAACTGCAACCCTCAGTACCGGTGAGAGTACGGAGATTTAGGGGTACAGTTCTTAGGCAGTTGCCAAAGGCAAGAGGGGGCTGGACTGTTTCTGCATTATCCACAAAAAACTCTTCCCACAAGGCAACCAGATCAGGTCCCTTGCCCATTAAAGGTAACTAAAAGGGTTCAGGTTCCAGAAAGATTGACCCCCTGGTAATGGCAAAGTCTACAGACAATATAAGAGGGGAATGGTCGCAGAGTTGTATCAGTCTTTCTAATGTAAGATTTTGGCTATGAAGGCACAGGGAGGTGCCCCGGGTGGAGCCGCCTAAGAAGGGATGCGATGAGCTTGCTCCACTGCGAACTGAGCCGTAAAGGAATCCTTCCCAAAAGCTTGAATTAACCATTTCTCCAAGAAACATTCAGTACCAGGCCCCTCCACTTATTCAGGTAGCCCCACAAAACGAGTATTATTGCATCAGAGACTCCCCTCACTATAAGAAAGCGTCTGCTTACATGCCAACATCTGAGCTTCCAAATTATCAATTTGACCCTTCATAGGTGCTGTAGCATCTTCTAGAGTCTCCGCTTCAGCCACTCACTATTGGATTTGTTGCATATCATGTCTGAAAAGGGAAAGGTCGGCCAGCTGTAGAAGCTGCTGCAATGTGACCTCAGGGTAAGTAGGTGAGGTTGGTGCATTAGGAACAGTGGTAGTTTGGGAGGGCACACATAATGGAGTTTCTCCAGAACTGTCAGTGGGGGTAGAGGAATAGGCAAACCGGTCAAGCCATCCGGCTAGAGCAGCATGATCATATAACGAGGAAAATACATCCCAATATAGAGGAATGGGTATAATAATAGTATTGTATTTTTATTGATAAACACTTGTATGAAAGTCTTACCATGAAAGTACCCAAGGCAGGATCATAGAACAGAGTCAAGATAGTATAGACACCACTTCTAAAAGGCAAACTGGATAATCCAGATATGGGAATGAGGTTCAATAAATAAGCTAATGACTGTCCCACAGGAGTAATATATATTAGATGTCAAGTGCCAGGATGTTATCACAGCACAAACAGGCAAGATAGCATAAGTCAAATTACAGCCACTGTGTGAGGTACCTGCATGCACTCAGAGCCTGAGGCCCAGCTGTTGGGGATCCAATCTGTATCTCAGGATGGAAGGCTGACTTGGAGCAACAGAACTGTGCAGCATGAGGACAAATCGCTGCTCTCTATGGTGGAAAATAGGGCACTACCAAGACGTCAGCCTAGATTACAGGACAGGAACAGAAAATGTCCATCCCCAGCTCCCAGGGCAGAGGGGCATAGTCTACAGCATTGTCATGTACTCGAGTCGCACACAGTAAAGGGAAGAGCCTGAGCAAGTGTCGGCACCCGACGACCTGACAGTGATGGGTAAGTATGGTGATCTGTCTCACCACAGCAGGGGTCCCTGGGGTGTCCGCACCAACAGTCAGCGCCGGCAGCACGGAGAGGCAGAAGCGCTGTCCACCAAGGAGTCAGGCTGCAGCGGGTCCGCTCAGATAGCAGCCTCCGCACACCAGGCTGGGGTCTCGAAGAGCAGCGCGGCAGCCGCGGATCAGGAGAAGTACCCCAGAGGATGCCAAGAGGGGTAAGTAAGCTCCAGGACTAGACAGAGTCCAAATAAACCAGCAAACTCAAAATGGAGGATAAATGCAGGAATTTTAGGATGGAGAACGTAGCAAGCATACTTGTACTCCATGTATGTCCAGGACACGACCCCTTTAAGAATATTATATTAAATAATATCTGATTTAATAATGTGAGATGAAACAGAAGAATATGAGAGTATAAGATCCACGCTGTTTTTTTACAGATAATATAATAAAATCACTTTGGCATTTAGGTATTTGGCAAGACCCTAAAATGTCATCTACCTGGAACTCCTGTGAATAAAGAGGACAGAGATATCTCTCTGGGGTATTTCTGTTACTGGATCCATCTGTAGGAAACACACAGTGACTGATTACATTGTTTATACAAGGAGAATATGTGACTCTTGTCTGTAATAAGTGTTTATTACTCACCTATGCTGATTTCCTCCTCCTTACACTGCTGATCACCCCTCACATACGTCTCTTTCCTTCCCTCTATAAATTCTAATTTAATACCAGTCATGACGTCATCCTAAACAGCCCACAAAACAATACAAATATATTTAATAATAACTGATTTAATAATTTATGATGAGACAGAGGAATGTCAGTGTATATGATCCACACAAGTATTTTTTTTACAGATCATATATTGGGAAATTCACTTAGGTATTTGGCGAGACCCTAAAATGTCACCTACCTGTGGAATACTGTGATTTTCCTCTGTACAATCCTGTAAATAAAGAGGACACGGACATCTCTCTGTGGTATTTGTGTTACTGGATCCATCTGTAGGAAACATACACTGAGTGAATACATTGTTTATATGTGATTCTCAGATGATGTGTATCTAGGTGGCCTTCAAAACTGTTCTGTCCCCTACAATAAATGAAAATCTCCTCTTACCCAGTGATTTGAAAATCCAGTGATTCTCCATCATTACGTCTTTGAAAAGACTCTTCTGCAATCTTAAATACGTCCACTCCTGCATGGATAAATAGACAGTGACATCCCAACACTTTATAGGAACCTAATACACCCAATGATACAGTCATCACGCAGACACATCCCCTGGTGTTACTGTATTATGTCACATTCCCAGCAGTCACCTCTCCAGTCACCAGCGGAATGATCTTGTTGATCAGTTCCAGGATCTTCTAGTCATTGTTTCCCTCATATATCAGTGAGTGAGGTGGAGGAACCGTGATGGGACTCTGGGTCCTGCTCAATACTCCTGACACACTTGAGGGTGGCCCACCAAATCTCTTTATTACTACGGTGTAATCCTGTGAAATGAATTGGATAAAAAGATAAATGAAGCTCCATGTATTTGGAATTTTTAGGAGTTAACTACAATACAATAATAGTATATTTTACAAATACAACCAATATCCTATATGTAACTGTTTCATATATACATGAAAGTAGAGTGTATATAGCATTTACATCTACTGCAGCTTAGTGAGCTCACCTATCACCCAAACCTTCAGTGGGTTCACCTTTAAAGACAAGTTTAAAGTGGGTTCTTGTAGTAGACAGAGGACTCAGAATGGCCATCCTACGGAAGATAATAGGAGAAGTAAGTGCTAGATACATTCTACTAGACAGTCCATATAGGAAACACTTACATGTAGGACAGGGGTTGGATTTGTAAAACTAGCCCTTCTTGTCCATTTTGCACATTTAAAAAGTCCAGGAAAGTGGAAACATTCTATAATCTTAAAAAATTACAACTAAAAATACAGCAAAACCTGTAACTCATTTTAATCAGAGTTGGTTTTTCAGCAGTTTGAACAGTGTAGTAAATCGTACAACTCCAGTGAGTAAAACATAACCTAGTACAGACCCGTTGGGGTTGCACTAATTTAAAAATCAAGATCCATTCCTAATTTTGATAAAGAATGCTCTGATAGGACCCGAGTCATTAAGGAAGGTATCTCTGTTATTTGTGTGTATCATACGCATTTCCCTTCTGCGCATGCCCAGAACGAGGACACTCGGCCGTCAACGAAAGCAAGTCCGCTGCGTATGCCAACGCAAATGACAGTTACGACGGTCTACGGTTCTTTTGAGATTTCATATTCCACATACGTATTGTACGCATCCTGCAGTGTCTGGTCTAGTACAGCAGAGTGACCCTACGCCCATAGTCATCACCACACGTATCTTGAGATCCGCTCCTTGCCGACTCCAGGAGTACGCAGAGATGATTTACGTGCCGTTGAGAACAACTGCACGATGCGCTCTGTATGCTGCCTTAATGACTCAGGCCCATAAGCTTTTTCTATTCTTGCCCAACCACCTCTCTACTAATCAATGGCCTGACTGGAGAGGCGGCACCCATGACGAGGGGTACACGTTAGGGCTGCCCCATGTCACCCTTACTCTTCAACCTAGTACTTGATCCTATGCTTGAGACCTACATACTGTATTTCGGGGCATCCGTGTTGTATTTATCAAGCTGTCCGTTTGATAAATCCCTGGCATTATACCTGATCCTTGCTTTACCTGACGCTACTTGGCTAGAAACATAGCAATTAAATTGGCGCACAGCACTATCCCATATCTAGGTATAGAACTTTCTAAGAACCTTGGTCTCTTCTATCAACATCATATCTCGAAAGTTGTTGGGAACCTAGTAACGAGGTTGAGGGCTGGGGTCATCTTTGTCTTTACTTAATGGGTAGAGCAAATTTACGTAAGATGAAATCCTCCCCTAGACTTGTAGAGTATTTCAAAACTTTATTTGGGGGGGAAAAAAAATCAAGAATTGGGCTATTGAAACTTTAACAACCCAGGACTAATGCTGGATTTCATTTGGCCAATATAGAACTCTATAATCAGGCTGCTCAACTTCATTACCGGAGGGATTTGATACAAGGGTCTGACACCTATGCGGATACCTCACCAGAACAAAATTTCCTCCCTGGCCTAAAATTGACTGCTTTCCTACATCTACATGACCACAAGGTATCAGCGAGTTCTTGACAACCACCGTTTTATGTCCACTAGAAAGTTGTGGCACATTATACATACATACATTGAAACTAAAACCTTACTTATCTATCCATCTTCCTAGTTTTTAGAATGGAGAGGCTGCCTAGCTATTCACTATCTAGAATGACGCGGGGGTTAGAACGGTGGGGCAGTTCCTTACTCAATCTAAGAAACCCTTGACTTTCCAACAAACAGGGAACCTGCACGACGTGATTAGACCGTGCAACCTAGACTTTTACAGACTCACATTATGCAAGTGTAGTGACCAGACCATTTTCTCAACAGGATTGGGACCCACCCGCTCTACTATGATACATTGAAAACGGGATTGGATGGGACGCTTTGTACCTACTCATTTTTTACTTCTTTACAGCTCACAGTGTGTGTGATGGGACCTGTTTTATTTCTTGTTATATATCACTATATAGATTATTATCCTTTCTATAATATTCATCCATTATAAACAGTGCGTGTGCTGGGAACTGTCTTATTACTCTTTATATATCACTATATAGATTATTATCCTTTATATAATAATAATAAAATAATAATAATAATAATAATAATAATAATAATCACCCATTATAAACAGTGTGTGTGCTGGGAGCTGTCACATCCCTCTGCATATATAGTAATTATAACATCCCTCTCCTCTATATAATAATAATCTCCCATTATAAACAGCATTTTATATGAGCTGTAATGTCTCCCTATACAGACTCCTCTGTATAATAATCCTTCATATCTCTGCTCTCAGCATAATAATAATATATTGTTAGAAGATATTACCTCAGCCTTGTACACGTCCTGGATGTTGTTGTTATATATGAATGAGCTAAAGCTGCTCTCCAGGTTGTAAAATGGCTCCTGCAAGAGTATGTGACCACGCCCCCTCTGGAACGTCACTGGTACATAACTGTATCAGCAGTATTGTGTAATATAGACTAAGGGAAAATGGCCGCCGCTGTTCTACATTAAGGACAATTCAGTAATATCTTATTTAACTCTAGTGATAACATTGCTGCTAGTCAGCTATATGCTACGTTCATTACTAGGTGGTAGAGGCTAAATCCCTTTCAGATAATTCTGTGACATCACGAGGTCATGTGACTGCTGTAGTCACATGGTACACAGTGCAGGAGCTGCTGCTGGATAACTTCCTGTTCCTGTGTAGTGGAGGAAAGGTAAGAAGGAGTGATGTGATGGGGAGGGGACATGTGTGACTAAAGGTGCTGGGCAGAGAGAGGACATGTGTGACTAAAGGTGCTGGGCAGAGGGGACATGTGTGACTAAAGGTGCAGGGCAGAGAGGGGACATGTGTGACTAAAGGTGCTGGGCAGAGAGGGGGACATGTGTGACTAAAGGTGCTGGGCAGAGGGGACATGTGTGACTAAAGGTGCTGGGCAGAGGGGACATGTGTGACTAAAGGTGCTGGGCAGAGAGGGGACATGTGTGACTAAAGGTGCTGGGCAGAGAGGGGACATGTGTGACTAAAGGTGCTGGGCAGAAAGGGGACATGTGTGACTAAAGGTGCAGGGCAGAGAGGGGACATGTGTGACTAAAGGTGCTGGGCAGAGAGGGGACATGTGTGACTAAAGGTGCTGGGCAGAGAGGGGACATGTGTGACTAAAGGTGCTGGGCAGAGAGGGGACATGTGTGACTAAAGGTGCTGGGCAGAGAGGGGACATGTGTGACTAAAGGTGCTGGGCAGAGAGGGGGACATGTGTGACTAAAGGTGCTGGGCAGAGAGGGGACATGTGTGACTAAAGCATGTGGGCAGAGAGGGGGGGACATGTGTGACTAAAGGTGCTGGGCAGAGAGAGGACATGTGTGACTAAAGGTGCTGGGCAGAGGGGACATGTGTGACTAAAGCATGAGGGCAGAGAGGGGACATGTGTGACTAAAGGTGCTGGGCAGAGAGGGGGACATGTGTGACTATAGGTGCTGGGCAGAGAGGGGACATGTGTGACTAAAGGTGCTGGGCAGAGAGGGGACATGTGTGACTAAAGCATGAGGGCAGAGGGGGCATGTGAAGGAGAAGTCTCTTCCCCACACGGCCCATCCTCAAACAACAATAACCTGACAACAGTTGCTAACTTTTCTCTGATATTCCCCATGACACGTATTACATGATCTTTTCCCTCACAAGCCTCCTGCCCACAATCGTGTCTCACTGCTGCCCACCAGCTTTTATCTCACAGGCCCCGCTGCCTCAATCCTGACACCTCTCTTACTTCAAAATGAAAGAGGCGCCTTTTATTTGAAAGAGGAGTAGATCCTTACCAGTGAATGAGATAATAATACAGAGATCATTATTGCCATAGATGTTGTGTTTTTTTTTTTTTTTTTTAAATACTGTATCTAGTCAGATGATATTATCATTACAGGCCATTAATATAATTGCTTTTGTCACAAAACTGTACATAAGACACCTCAATTATCTGACAAAAATAACAATACATCCAGATTTCTATGCACTGTTTTTAGGTGAAATACTTCAGCCCTCTCACTTATCCATAACTTTAAGTTTTGGTATATCTCAGGCATTAATTGGGGATATCAGGAACCATTGAAGGATATTTTAGGGACCAGGTGAAAGGGCCATTTAAGACATCCTAGAAGTTCACAGACACTCCTCCTGCTCTATACTCTCTCCTGTTAGGCCTTCAGTTTAGATTAAGTGCCCAGCGTGGCAGGATATATATCTTATTACTGGAGTGGTCTCCAAAGTCTGCAACTGAAGGTGCACATTGCGGATAACTGTGCAATATTCGGAGCTGGGGGTTCAGATGTACCGAGGTAGTGCTTACGATAATGCCCCCCCTCACAATGCTGGATTTCTCTGCGGGACCCAGCCATAGACGCTACAAAGGTTCCCAGGTAGTGATTGCAGGAATGGCCGTCACTGCTGCACAGTGCTCTGTAGTGCACAGTGCTGGAAGATAGGTTTAGCAAGTTGCTGTTGGCCACTGGAATGGCTACTTCTTAGTGTTGGGGCAGCTTCATGTTTCCTTAAGGGGCCTGGGTCAGGTGGGGGTTACTGGGTATATATAAGCCCCCACTAGGCACTGGATGTGTGGACAGTGCGTCCTTTTGTACAGCTACAAATGCATTTTTTTCTTGTACTACAAATCAATTTTTGTTGCATACCGTCCAGACTGCTGAAACCTCCATCTTGCTGTAATGATATCTTGGTCCCCTACAGTCCATTCAAATAGCCGCTGCAGGAATAACCTCTCTACTCTCCATCATTAATTACTGTTCTGTTACCGAAATCATCTTGTCTTCCATTTTAATTATCTTTTCACTGCAAAAGTATTTAGAGCTGTCCAATCCATTTCCACCTGTTATATCTATTATCACAATCTGTACGTACCCACCCTCTGCTGACGTTGACGCTTTATTTATTTTTCCTAGGTTACCTCTGCTCTCAGGACTACGACCCTTCTTGAATGCTGACCCTGGAAATCTTCACAGAATGTCTGTCTGTCATGTATGGTCTCTAACTGCAGGACCCTGCTGAAAGCTCATCTGTTTACCGGACAGTTTACATAGTGCTTGTGACTTCTCCCAGAGCTGCGCTCCAGAGGGTAATAAGACACGTTCTGGAGCGGACTTGTTAGATCTAAAATTCTGACCCAAGTCTGCCTGTGGTGTCAAGTATATCTGGAAGCGCTTCAATCAGCTGGAGAGAATTGACACAGACCAAGTTCTGTATACAAGGAATATTCTCTAGTTTATTGATACAAAGATACAGGTTTTTATAGGCTACTGAATAAATGAATCCTACGTCATATGCATACAATAGTTTATACCACTAGTTTATGAGAAGCGCTACTGATTAACTTTCTCACGTATTCTTGAGGTGTTTACTTTTCTCCCCCTTCTAAGGACAGATGAGCCTATTATTCCTTATCTCAAGGGGAGTTGGAGATATGCTATGTGTAACACCATGGATACAGCTCCCTTACTACCAGCTGGATATGAAGCTCATTATTGTTTTCATAACTGGTTACATTCTTCAGGTGTTCTCTATTAGTTCAACTTCAAGGCCATAGGCTCACGTATTGCAAAACTGCAAGTTAACAGAAAAATGAATAATCTCTTCTAGCAAATAATATTTCTATGCAAGTTACAATAAAATGGCTGAACAAAGGCCTTATGAGGCCTTAACAAAAAATCATATTTAACATTTCCCATCTTTTATTCAATTTTCGCCCCTTTCTCCTCCTACCTACCTAATCCTATCTATAGAACCACATTCTTAATAAGCAGGTACGTATACACATGTAGAAGGCCACATGCATAGAGTTGGTCCCCTTAGGAATCTGTCAACTCATCCCCCACTAATAAGCCTGTGATCTTCCCTGTTCTAACTTGATTTATGAGGAGATGCATTTTGGCAAATGTCCATGTCTAGAAAAGATGGTTTCTTAGAAGACGGCTTCTTAGTAGGTAGTTAATGAGTCTATAGTAGTTCTGCAGGCCTTGCATGTCCTTTGTTCAGTTGTCAATAATTTCTTGTTGCAGACTGTGCATTTCTTTGGTTTGTCTGCTGACCATTGTTCATAGAGTTCACTGTTTGTCTCAGGCATTAGTCTTTTAAAAATTTCTGTGATCATTACAGGTTCAGGAAGCTCATTCTTTTTCCTGCAGGAGCAACAATCAAGTGTCAGTAATTTCTTAGTCAGCCATATAGCAATTTTCACTACCACATATATGACTAGCAGAAGAACCATACATTTTGCAATTATTGATAATATACCAGATATCCATCCCCCTAATCCATTAAACCAATTAGCAGGATTAAGCCAGGAGAACCAGGTTTCTGACAACCATGGTTCCTCTTTATGTTGTTCTGCAAAGTCCCTTTTTAGTCTCCTGACTTCATTGAGGTGATCTTCTATAGCTAAATTTACCTCATAAGTTTGGTTTACATAATTGCAACATGCTTCCTTGGCAATCATACACATACCTCCTTCTCTGGCTGTGAGGTAGTTTAATACTAATCTGTGGGCCTGAACCTCCTTTGTGATCATTTTCATTTCTTTTACCATTAATCTGAAGGTCACATCATATTGATCCGTTACCTTATCAATAAGGCTGGCCAGATCTATTATGTATGAAAAAGCTTTCTTTATACAGCATCTGTTTACCCAGGGGAGGTTGATTAGTTTAGGGTCTGATTTTTTTGATGGAGACAGGGAACGTTTTATTACACTATGTTCTCTTAAATCTTGTGCATTGTAATATTCAGGGAGCATTTCATCTACATAATATGTACTTGGTAATATTCTTCCCAATGTACAGTTACCATATCCTCCATATGGTAGCCACTTATATGCTTTTCTTCCACATAGGTAATATATATCATCTGGGAGAACATAGGGTATATCAAACACCAGGTGGCTTATGGCCCTCAATATATCATGTGTTTTAGTCATATTGGGAGTTATTACAGTCATGTTACCCTTGCAGTCTGACTGATTCATCCAGTCTGGATAGGAGCGCTGTATCCAGACTCCCAGTAAAGGTATACTGTTATTCCTACAGGTATGAACGGAGACTGGAGGTATTCTCCCTTTATCAGGGTTTGTATTATCTGTAAATATTAGGCTGGCTGCTTGACAGGGAGCCATCCCTAGGTTATAATTATTATGCTTTATTGTGATGTTTTTGCCTTTCTGAGTAGCTTGCATAGTGGAGGATTCCGATGTAGGATGTATAGTTATACAAAAGTCAACTTTCTTGGCAAACAGGGTAGTTAGTATTGGTACTGGGAGAGTGACATATTTACTTTGGGTCACCTTGCTTCCCCCAGTTAGATTTAAATCTGCCGCTTCCCCAAGTGTGAGGGGAACAGCTACCCAATTCATGGTTTTAGCTGACAGTGGGGGATATGTGCAAACCCAACAATTTGTAAGATTTAATGTTTTGGCTGCTGTATAATGCATTTGAACAAAAGCATTATCCCATGGTTCATTAAGAGTCTCGTGTAATTCTCTCCTTGTTCTGAAAGTCAAGTTTGATTTCAGGTCACTATATCTGAAATCTTTTCCATGTTTTATGGATAAACCAACAGCATAGACTATACCCATGACACTTATCAACATCAGTAGTAGTCCAGTTATTATTATGCATTTTGGTTTTACAATACATTTTTCTTTACACATTTTTACTTGTCAGAATCTGACTCCCCTTGTAAGAAGATCTTGCAATGCGATGCGTGGATCCAGGTATCCTTCCCTTCTAGTTTCACAGACGTGGGAGTTGTCAACAAAACCTGGTATGGACCCTCGTATCGGGGTTCAAGACTTTTCCTGACGTATTTCCTTATGACCACCCAGTGTCCAGGCTGCAAAGAATGCGTGTCAGTGTCAAGATTGGGATCTGGAATAGAGGAAAATACCTGTCCGTGTATCTTGGTTAATTGCTTTTGTAACAGAGTTACATAGTTTAATAAATCTCCATGATAATGTTGCAGTTGTTGTGGAAAATAGCATCCCGTTCTATAGGGGCAACCAAACAATATCTCATAGGGTGTTAACCCTGTGCCTTTCCTGGGTGTGTTTCTGACAGAATGTAGAGCTATGGGCAGGCATGATATCCAGGGCAGCCCTGTTTCAGCCATTATTTTCTGGATTTTTAGTTTCAGAGTACCATTAAGCCTCTCTACACATCCTGAGCTCTGGGGGCGATAGGGGGTGTGGAGAGCAGAGGTAATTCCCATGTCCCTCAGTCTTTGTTGAAACTCTTCTCCTGTAAAGTGTGTACCTCTATCACTTTCTATCACTTCTGGAACTCCATATCTGCACACTATTTCTTCTGTTATTTTCTTTGCCACTGTTTTAGCATTTGCTTTTCTGCATAGTCACGCCTCCACCCACCGACTGAAAAGGTCCACACACACAAGTACATTTTCATACCCTGAGCATTTGGGAAGGTGAATAAAATCTATCTGAATCCTTTGAAAAGGATACAATGTCTGAGGGGTGCTTTTCTGTGGAGTTGGGACAGACTTACCCGGGTTGTTTTGTGCGCAGATTAAGCATCCTGACACTATTGCCTGCGCTGCTTGGGCAAACCCCGGGGCTATCCAGTATTTATTTGTTAGTGCTACCATAGCATCCTTCCCCAGGTGCACTTTACCATGTACTATATTGGCCATAATCGTGTAAAGTGCTTTTGGCAGACATAATTGCTGACCTTTACACCATTCTCCTTGCACTTTTAGTGCACCTAGTCTAGCCCAAGCTCTTTTCTCATTCTCTGTTGCTTGCTTTTGCATAGCTTGGAGTATGGTTCGGTCAAATTTGGGATCTGGGATTACCACGTAGGCAATTTCCCCTTCTGGGATTGGCGTTACAGCAGCTTCTCGAGCGGCTTGGTCTACCAGTCTATTTCCCTCTGCTTCGGGCGTTGTTTCCTTGGTGTGTGCTTTAACCTTAATAACTGACAGTTTGGCAGGCATCTGAAAGGCAGTAAACAATTCTCTTATGTGGTTTGCATGTTTTATGGGTCTGCCCGATGACCCCATAAAGTTTCTGCTTTTCCATATTGGACCATAATCATGAGCTATACCATAGGCATAGCGTGAGTCTGTGTAAATGTTGACTTTTTGCCCTTCAGCATATATACAGACCATTGTCAATGCTTTTAACTCAGCTTCCTGTGCTGACATATAGCTTGGGAGTGATCTCTGAATCAATATGTGTTTCTGTGTAGTGACAGCACAACCTGTATATGGTGTGCCGTCTATGTAGTAGCGTGAGCCATCTACATATAGATCTATGTCAGCATCAGGGAGTGGTGTATCATGTATGTTTGTTAGGCCCAAAGCCTCTAATTGCATGAGTTCAATGCAATCATGATCAGAAAAAAAGTTTTGTTTGCATAATTTTTCAGTTTCTGTTTCTGCTGTGACTTCTTCTAACCCTTCAGACTCATTTTTACTATCTGGTTCCATTTCCCCATCTTTTAAATCTTGCGGAAATAATGTAGCAGGATTTAAAACTGTGCATCTTTTTAAAGTAACATTGCTGGGGGTCAAAAGAGCTACTTCATATCGGGTTAGTCGAGCAGCTGACAAATGTTTTGTCTGTGCTTGGTTCAGAATTTCAGTGACAGCATGCGGGACCATCAGTGTTACTGGATGGCCTAAAACAATATCTGTACTTTTCTCCAATATTATTGCTGCAGCTGCAACCGCTTTTATGCATGTTGGTGCAGCCTTAATAACATGGTCTAGCTGAGCAGAGTAATATGCCAATGGTTTCTGCTTATGTGCATGTTCCTGTGTCAGTACTCCATTTGCGTGTGCATTAGTTTCATGGCAGAACAGTGTAAAGGGCTTGTCATAATTTGGTAGAGCCAGCGCAGGAGCTGTTAGTATGTCTTGTTTTAACGTTTGGAACATATGTACTTGTTCCTGTGTGAGTTGTATGGGTCCTTGTTGCATGGGCCCCTTCAAGACTTCATACAATACTTGTAGTTTGCTGGATGCAGCTGAAATCCAGTCTCTGCAGTAAGTCAATAAGCCCAAGAAAGCCCTGAGCTCCTTGTAGGTATGTGGTACCTGCACTTTTTGTATGGCTTCCTTTCTCTGTTCTGTTAAATGTCTGGCCTGATGTGAAATGCAATGGCCTAAAAAT
The DNA here is from genome assembly GCF_038048845.1 of Mixophyes fleayi. NCBI lineage: Eukaryota > Metazoa > Chordata > Amphibia > Anura > Limnodynastidae > Mixophyes > Mixophyes fleayi. Next base: position 72,207,351 of record NC_134413.1, read on the forward strand.
TCAACTTTCCTTTGTACTGCCTGTAATTTTTCTTTTGATGCTTTGCAGTTTTTTTTTGCACAGAAACTGCAAGAGTGAGACAGTGTCTTGTTCACATGTTTCTTGTGTGTTTGCACATAACAGCAGATCGTCAACATACTGTATGACCACAGAAGAGGAATTAATTGGCAACCAGTCTTTTAGAATCAGGGCCATGGCTTCAGAGTATTCACTAGGACTGGTTGCCCCTCCCTGTGGTAATCTGGTCCAAGTGTACTGTTTATCCTGGTAAGTAAATGCAAAAAGTTCTTGGCTTTCTTCAGTAATGGGTACTGAAAAAAATGCATTTGCTAAGTCTATTACTGTAAACCATTCTGATGTAGGAGGTATTTGATTTAGTAGCGTGTGAGGGTTAGGAACTATTGGTGTATTGATCATTATTCGCTTGTTAACTTCCCTCAGATCGTGTATCATTCTAAACGACGGCGTACCGTCTGAATTTGGGGACCTCTTCATTATGGGATAGAGTGGAGAATTCCAGCTTGATCTACATTCACGTAAGACTCCTGCCCCAAGGTAGTCTTTGACCTGGTAACCTATTGCAGTTGTCTGATCAGGTCTTAAGGGGTACTGTTTAGTCTTTACTGGCTGTGCCCCTGGTTTCAGTTTAATTTGTACAGCTTGTACAGGCATAAGGCCTACATCCATCTTTCCCTTTGCCCATAGTTCTGGGTTTACCTGGGCAAAGAGATAATCTAGATTTACATAAAAACACCAAGTAGGTTCTGAGTTGCTGACATTGACATTAAGAAGGAACTGGGCAGTGTCAAAAGCTATGAGTCCCATCTTACTGGGACTCACTGTCAACTCCACCTGCCCATCTTTGTATTGTATTGTGGCATTAAGGGCTGACAAAAGATCTGCTCCCAATAGATTCATGGGGCAGCTGTCTGACACTAAAAATTGTGTGTCTATCGTTTGATTGTCATCTAATTCTATAGTTAGAGGTTTGGTTTTGTGTAGTAATTGTATTCTCCCATCTAGTCCTGTTGCAGGCACTGTTTCAGGGGAAATAAATGACTGTGGTAAGAGTTTAGTTTGCAAGACTGAAGTGGCAGCCCCAGAATCTATCAATGCAGTTGTCTCAGTTAGTCCCCTTATTTTAAGAGGTATTGTACATTGGGAACCGGAGGATACAGTTAGGCTGGGTAGTATGTGATTCTGGGGGCCGTTTTCCTATGCTGTCTTTGGTTTGTACTCAACTCGTGGCACCCCTGTATTTGGACAGTCCCTTTTTAGGTGGCCTTTTTGTAAGCAATGAAAACACAACCCCTTCTTCATACACTCCTGAGATCTCTGTGTCATTTTAATACTGCTTATTTCTGGAGTCTTCTGTTTAGGCATGGGACACTTGAATGACTTTTCAGGGTGCTGCATAACATATACATGTTGTAGTGGTTTCTTTTTGTCCTGCCTGTCTTTGCTATCTTCTTCTATGGCTTTAAGGACAGTCAGAAGCACATCTGGTGCTAGTGTGGAATACTCTGGTCTGCTGACTTTGAGTGTTTTTAAGATGTCAGGACTTAAACCTCCCAAAAAGGCATTTCTGAATACTCGTACGTCTCTGGCATCCACAAACCCATACCCATAGTCCTCATGCCTCTGTCTGCACTCTGTGTAATATTCAGTTACAGATTGCCCCTTCCCTTGAGGGGTATCTTGGGAGGGCATGTCTCTTATTTTTCCCTCACAATATGCTTGACACTTAGCTGTCCATTGTTGCCCACTCAAGGCTTCCTTTTTTCTAGCGTCAGTTGGCATAACTATTGCTGCACCATCTATCATGGCAGCAGTTTGGGCTATTTGATTGGCAGCATAATTCCCTACTGTTACCTTGGTCATTTGATCTAAGTCTAACCAGGTAGCATTATAAAATATCTGCAGGTGGTTCATGTATCGATAGAAACCCATTGGATTCTTATCTATATTTGGCACATCTCTGGCCAATGACATTTGATCTGTTGGGGACCAGGGTTTGTACCAATTTACTACACGGTCTTCTATTGCTGGGGGGATGTTATTTGGTCCAGCTACCCTCCCCGGAGTTGTCTGATTATAGACAGGATAAAGTCCCATTATTGGTTCTGCGGGCTGAATTTCAGCAGATATGCCATCATGAGACAGGGGTGGAGCAGTAGGTTCGATTTTGAGCTCTAATTTGTTCATTCTACATGAGGGACATTCTGTATCCCTCCATAAGTGTATTTGAGGGCATCTGCACTTCCAAGTGTGTTTCTTTTTCATTAGCACTATTTTCCCTGCGTTCTCTGCATACCCCCTTAAATCTTCTCTCGGTCCCTCGGGTGATTGGTTGTCATAACAAGATCTACATGATGTGGTCCAGTGTGCACCACATGCAACACAGACCTGGTCCCCTGCTGAATTACCATACCCACAATTATATCTTGGACAGCGCCATTTACGCTGTCTTTTCATGCTACCTGCATATAATTGGCAGGCATCAGTGTCACAGGATAAACCCAAATTTAAAGCGGTCATATTCTCTTCTAATTCTTGTGTCTCTTGTTCTAGCAAAATTTGTTCTGAAACTTTCAGCCAGTTCAGCAGTTTACCTTCTAGTTTATGTTTCTTTACATAATCATTGTAGGATTTATATATGTGTTGTATCTTGATGGGATCCAATGTCCCTTCTCTACCTATTCCAGCTTTTTTGAATAAATCGCCCATGCCTTCTATTCCCCCGTTTCCTAAGATTCTGCGCATTATGTCCACGGGGGAATTGCTGTCATCTGTCTGTTTGCTATCACTATTACCCATAGTGACAGCAGTCTGTTGAGTCCAAATAGGGATTCCTATCTAGTTTCTGTGGGTTGTCCTTGTAATGGACGTCCCGTTCTGTGGACTCCTGAAGCAATATATCTGTGGACTAATCTGTAGATTGTCCTCTCAAAAGAGTTTCTCTGACAGTATCTGGGATGAAGGCACTAGTGATTCTCTCAAAAATTGGACAAATAAGTGGTTTTTTCTTACTTATATTTTTTGGTATGGTCTGTAATATGTCTACCCAAAGTTCTCCTTTTCTTGTTTTGATATAGGTCACATCTGTATGAGTGCCTATTATAGCAATATAATTGGCTGAACTATAACCAGAGTAATATATGTCACCTCTGCTACCAAAACTGTCTATGACCGTCAATAAATTGGGACTTAAAAAACAACTGGTCTTCTGTAATATGAGTAGTCCTGTGCACTGATTACACTGATAGAGACCAACAAATTGTGACATGTATAGATGTTCAAAGCAGTAACTCTCTGATTCCCTTATGTGCTTTCTAACAGATGTATATTACACCCAAAATAACCAAAACAATCAAAATAGAACTTCTATGTTCGTCTGCTTTGTTAGTATTTAGATATTGGGAAACTAACTGTCAACAAATGATTGTTCAGACAAAGACAACCCTCCGGCCTCTGGCGCCCGTTTCACGAGTACCAACGAGAAAACGCGGAGGACCCTGACCAGACACAGTGGGCGACTTTATCAACACTTCTACCGTGTTTTATTAGCCGTCACTTAATTCAACCCTGTATGAGCTAGGAAGTCTTAAGACGTAACCCAGTTATCACAGTTCGCGGTAGGCAAGGGCAAGCCTCAGCAGCGACCACGAAGTGAGGTCTTATGATCAACGTCTTATTTGACTTTTTATCCTTTATACATCATACAATAGGCACAAACACATGCACTCAAAATTCATTCATCTTTCAAGAATCTAATCAACAATTCAATTACAGTAAACAAATTGGGTTAGTACTGTATTATATTAATCAGATGATACTTGAGACTCACAAATTCGCGTGTCAGGTGCCTCAGACAGACATGAGGTGACCCAGACTAGGAAGACCAACGAGTAGAAATCTACTCACCATGGATTTGTTGGGGTTCAAGGTCCTGGGAAACCTCCGTTGTCTGTCTTGTAGCCTGCTGGACAGCGAATCTCGGTGGCGACCTCCAAGTTGTTAGATCTAAAATTCTGACCCAAGTCTGCCTGTGGTGTCAAGTATATCTGGAAGCGCTTCAATCAGCTGGAGAGAATTGACACAGACCAAGTTCTGTATACAAGGAATATTCTCTAGTTTATTGATACAAAGATACAGGTTTTTATAGGCTACTGAATAAATGAATCCTACGTCATATGCATACAATAGTTTATACCACTAGTTTATGAGAAGCGCTACTGATTAACTTTCTCACGTATTCTTGAGGTGTTTACTTTTCTCCCCCTTCTAAGGACAGATGAGCCTATTATTCCTTATCTCAAGGGGAGTTGGAGATATGCTATGTGCAACACCATGGATACAGCTCCCATACTACCAGCTGGATATGAAGCTCATTATTGTTTTCATAACTGGTTACATTCTTCAGGTGTTCTCTATTAGTTCAACTTCAAGGCCATAGGCTCACGTATTGCAAAACTGCAAGTTAACAGAAAAATGAATAATCTCTTCTAGCAAATAATATTTCTATGCAAGTTACAATAAAATGGCTGAACAAAGGCCTTATGAGGCCTTAACAAAAAATCATATTTAACAGACTGTTATGTGTTTTCTTCTTTAAAGTATCCGTTCATCAAGCGATATTAACGAAGGAGAACACAAGAAACATAATAAAAACCGTTTAATTATTTTATTTCTACTCCGGAACTTCATATTATTATCCCACCTGATGAATATAACTCGAAGAGTGATAGTTGTGTTGTCACTTGTTATGATGAGGACCAGCAAGTGGAATATATAACCTGATATTGTAAATGGACGTTATCAGACATTTGTGTGCGCTGTTACATACTACAGACAGCTGAGCTTTGTAATATATATTTGAATATTTTGTAACCAATACATAATGTGATGTAAACAACATACTGAAAGCAGATTTTTTTTTTTGTATATTTGAGAGTGAAGGGTTGTTATAAAGAAGTTATTTCTTTCACCATTAATATTACAGCATCTTTATTATTTTGCCTGCTATACTTTCTCCAAAACATCTCAATCTTTAGTATATCAAGTCTGTATTTTACCTGTAATTTCTATGCCAACCAAGGTTCCCCCCCAGCATTGGAGGACCCAGGAGGGGGTGAGTGATCCAGGGGCTGGCGGGACCACCACACTCATTGGGGTATATTTACTAAACTGTGGGTTTGAAAAGGTGGAGATGTTTGAAAGTAACACGGCCTGTGCACTATTACTGTTACTACGGTAATACTGCACATTATTACCGCTAGTGCGGTAAGTTTTAACGCTGTTTGTTTTGCTCAGGGAGCCGCGAGCAGAAGTCCGGGTTAAAATTACTGTTATCAACGGTGATGGTGCACAAGCCGATTGAATTCCCCCCTAGGATGATCTTGTTTTTAGATGTGTACACATTCATATGAATTGTTAACGAGTAACCACAAGAGAAATTAGCTCTTAAAAGTTTGTCCTCGTATGAACATTTTATCAAAATAAAAAATAAATGGCTAAACTAATGTTATTATTTTGTTAGGGTGACTTGGAACCAAATTTAAGACACGCTGCCCACATTATACTATCATGTTACTTTGTACTGATACTACCTCAGTGATATAAGACAGTAGTAGACTTACAAGATTTCAATCTTGGATCAATATAAGCCAATATGTATACATGGATATCCTCCTGGAATCTTGTCCTCTTACTGGATCTCCTTATGATAGGTGCTCAAAAGACAAGTGAGAACTGATAGTGCATTATCTCACGTAGCCAAAGTTTTATAGCACCAAAGAAGCATAAAAGCAATGTAAAATACAAATATTGGCTTATATTGATTCAAGATTGAAATCTTGTAAGTGTATATCCAATAGGGGATTGAGAACCCCCATCACGTGGTGTTTTTGTCGTAATTATCAACCCCCACTGGATCCTTGGGATATTTAGTGGTTTTCGGTGTAACCACATATTATATGTTACGCTATGATATGATTTTTTCTTTTCACTTTTTTTATGTGACCACAATCAAGGTGAATGCCAGAAATCTGAAATTTATTTTGATCACTGCAAACTTGTGGAATTTGTGGAAGACATACATCAAGATGGAAATAATATATATATATTATTTCACAGTTGACTCTTTAAAACTGTTATTTTAGCACATTGTGTGTGTGTGTGTGTGTGTGTGTGTGTGTGTGTGTGTGTGTGAACAGAGGCTGCTTTCAGTTGGCCTGCGCAAATATACCAATCTTTTTATTGTATTATAATCAACAATTGTCTGAGACGCAAGAGGAACCAAGTATGACAGCCAGCATCCTGCTGCACAGCGGATCACTAAAGCCATGACAGCTATATTATCATTGGATGTGGGTCCAATTTCCCCATCAATGCATCAGGTTATAACCAATTAGTTTAGATCATGTGTCCACGTTACCAAATTCCATCACAATCCCATTTCTTCTTAACAGCAATTGCTGTACTGTGAGGTTAAACAAAAAGCCATTCAGTCCCTAGAAAATGTCATTGTACCGACTGTCCACTTAGCTACAGATATGTGACAAGCGGTACTGGTCAAACAAAAGACTATATAACCGTGACAGCCCACTGGGTTGGTGTATCGCCTTCAAGTGCAGCAGCGCCTGTAGCAGCAGCATCATCATCATCCCTCCAGCATAATACACAGTGTCAGGTCATTCACCGCACCCTGCCATATAGCCGCTCACTAGGACAGATGTGATGCTGACCCTCACACACAATTACCTTCACAGACAAACATATAGATTGTAAAAGCAACATATATATATATATACATTTTGTTTGTGGGGGGAGGGGGGGGTGCTGCTCACAATCAAGCAGTTCCCTATTTTTCCCCACTAAATATTTCAGATGTCGCTGATACTGCCCCTGGCACTACTGTCATCAGATTTAAACATCTTTGATTTTAAAAGCAAGAAAGAATAGTTTTTGTTAACTCTTAAATAGTTTAATAATATACCCATCTGCTTCCACTTCTAAATGGCAGCTGAGAACAGGAAGGACGGCTATACATTGAAGATATCGATCCAATACTCACGAGATCTGACATTTTACATGAAATGACATTTTGCCTCATTTTCAGATCGGAATTTGGAGCAAGACACCGAGTCATGTCTCAATTCGACTCTGTACCCTAAAATTCCTGTCTATCTAATTCTATCTCCGTACCGCTCATCTCTAGTGAAACATAAAAAAACAAAATGTGGGGGAAAAGTAAAAATTCTTCTTGTCTCACACACAACAATGGGAAATACCCCACTAAGTAGTCTTATGCCAATATATAGATAGTTTTTTTATAACATAACCATTCAGGTCATGGGTTCACTTCCCCATGATTCACACAGTTCATCCATGTTACACATATGTACATAACTAAGACATAGGGCTGTCATACATATGGCCATTTACAGTTACACGGCTCTCAACCAATGGCTGATCAGGGATTACTGGGCACTGAGCTACCTGGGTTGGTGATGTCACAGAATTCTCTTCAATCTGATTGGTTGGAAACAGCTGTTTACAGTTGAATCTCAAACAGAGCGTCAGTCATCTCCACAGGTAATGTAACAAGACTGGGACGGGGATTATATTATAAATGGGATATATTCAGGGGGTGAGAATAATTTACAGTCTGTGTATTCCTGGTTTACCCATCTCTAAGCCCTGTGTTAATGGCTTTAACCTGGTAACAATATTTACAGTACAGTATAAGTATGAAAACTTGGACCTGATTTTAAACCCAAATACATTTAAAAATTAAATTAAAAAGTAATGTGGAAAATAGATATTTGGCTAAAGTCAAAGACTTTACTGAAACAACATATCTTCATGTAGCTACTTCTGCCATTAATTTAATTTCCTATGACAGTAATTAACAAGCTTAGTGGGAAACAGTCACTATCATATTTTTACAAGAACTATATTTATTGCTGCAGTTTACATTAGAACGTTACACATGGGAACGTTTGATTTTGGCACACTGGGTAAGCACTTGCCAAGGTGATTATTTTAGTCTGGTGTAAGGTCCTAATGCAGGTTACCCATAGACTGGTCATTAGGATACCTCCTACCTGCCATCAGAATCGTTAAGAGGTACAGAATTCAAGATAACTGGGGGAGATTACTTTGTGGTTTGCCTATGAGTAGTGACTAACGAGATTGTGTTTGACCTAATAGATTGGCAGATTCACAAGTAATTCCCCATGATTCACACAGTTCATCCATGTTACACATATGTACATAACTAAGACATAGGGCTGTCATACATATGGCCATTTACAGTTACACAGCTCTCAACCAATGGCTGATCAGGGATTACTGGGCACTGAGCTACCTGGGTTGGTGATGTCACAGAATTCTCTTCAATCTGATTGGTTGGAAACAGCTGTTTACACTTGAATTTCAAACAGAGCATCAGTCATCTCCACAGGTAATGTAACAAGACTGGGACGGGGATTATATTATAAATGGGATATATTCAGGGGGTGAGAATAATTTACAGTCTGTGTATTCCTGGTTTACCCATCTCTAAGCACTGTGTTAATGGCTTTAGCCTGGTAACAATATTTACAGTACAGTATAAGTATGAAAACTTGGACCTGATTTTAAACCCAAATATCTCTAAGAATTGAAAGGTGAACACAAAGGGGAACATTTTCTAAAATGGTTTTACAGAAAATGTGTATTATTATTATTATTATTATTATTATTATTATTATAAATTTTTAAGGCCAACTGTGCTTTACAGATTAGTGAGTAAAACATGTCATACATGAAACAGGTACATACAATATAGATAAAATAAAAGCCAATATAAAAACCAAGGGTAGGGAGAGAGCTTACAATCTAATGAGAACAATCAAAGTGCAGCAAATAATGTATAAGCCAAAAATGCCCCATAGCTAATAAAAATGCCCCAGTTAGTGCCTTGTGCATTTCCTACACCAGGTCTGACGTTCTATGGGCCCTAGTGATAGTCTCCAGCCCTTTATTCAGGTAAGCCCACTTGTGGGGTCACAGGGGGAGCAGCAGATTAACCTGTATATAATAAAAGAGTGAATCTACAGGACTGTAATGGTGCCCATGTGCATTAGCCCCAATGTGAACTAAACTAATCCAGAACTAACAAAATGATTTTAGTCCATCTTGAGCCCCCCGTGATAGAGAACCAAAGATGGATGGAGAGAAAGGGGGTGAGTGGAAAGTAACAGAGATTTGAAAGGATGAGGAAGTAATGGGGTGAGGGGAGAAGGATGAGCGAGGGGAGACAAGACAAGGTTGGGGGTAAAGTGTAGAATACATTTAAACACAGTGGGCCTGATTCATTAAGGAGAACAAAGCAATAAAGGACTATATTTGATCCTAGACAAAACCAGGTTAAAATGCAAGGGGTGCAAATGAGTTTGTTATTTTGCATATAAGTTAAATACTGGCTGTTTTTTCATGTAGCAAACAAATACTTGATAGCTTTATTTTTACACTGAATTTTAAAGCTGAGCTAGGACATGCCCTACCCCTAAATTTACCTCACTCTCCAATGCAACATGGTTTTGCCAACGTGCAAAGTTACTCATTTATTTTGCTTTTCTTTCCTTAATGAATTAGACCCAGTACCTTTGGGACACATTTTTTGAGACCTGCTTTTAGTAACTTTTTTTTATTAAATAATGAAGAGCTCTGAAAGTAACCATGTTTTGAATAATTTTCCTAACAACAGATTGATCGCTAAGTCTGACAAGAGACACAACAATGAGTGAAGACAAACCTGTCATCCGCAGTTCTTCCAGATGTAAGAAAAATATAAATGTGTTCATTAGGGCGGGAAACCCAGTGGTAATATCAAACAAGAATTTAATACGGACATTTAGGGCACCCAGTGGTACACCCAGCACCCCCCATCCCTCATCTTTCATGTAACTCCGATGTAACTTGTTGAGTCCTGAAGCCGCTGTCAGCATGTTCTGTTACAGACAGATAGCGCTCACCTTCCGGTCCTGCCCTGGTCTCTGGCTGTAGGAGAGCAAACTGCCAGTAAGGGGTAAGAGAAGAACTGCTCCGGGCCCTGACAGGAGAGTTTGCAGGGTAGTTTGTTTCCTATGATTGTCAGCAAATTATGGCTCCATTTGTATGTTTATTAACAGATTATGGCCCCATTTTCTATGACTGATGCTATAATCCGGTGACAATTTTTAACGTTATCACTAAATATTATATGGGAGCTGCTTTACATATATAAAATAGCAGATTTCCTCCAACTGGATATGGGCTTTTTCTGGTAAGATATATTTTGGTTCCTCCCTATATCATGTTTGCGCCAATGCCTCTCAGTATGTGTTTTTTCCTTGTTTATGGTATAGTTTCACCACAATTGATAAGCAGTATGGTAGTTACCTCCCAAATGTCCCAATTTCAGCAGAAGATTCCACTATCCTGCCCGGGACATATTTGTCCAGCTTGTGGGAATGTTGGGATAAGGGCGATAGCTAATGACCACGCCCTCACCGTGCCTTGACCACGCCCCATCAAGATGTGGTCATGTTTGTCTACTTTGTATGTCCCTGTATTTTGTATACTCTGTTTTTCCCAATACCTGTTCTGCCGATCACTGTGTTATATTACATATCAACTACGATAGTAATAATAATTAATGGGACTCATGTACTAGCCAAGGTCCACGGTTATGCCGCGGTAGCTAGCTTTTCCATGTAGATCAGTTATGGACTCTCTATCGGCATAGGCCACATTCTAATCGGAAAATTTCACAGAAGCGATGTTCAAATTGAAAGTCCCTTATCCCTCCTGAGTGTCAGACGGTGCAGACTGGATCTACACACAAGAGGGAGCTATTGCACACAAAGGAACGCACATAAGAGACAACTGGGGAGGAACTAAGGGTGGAAGGCACAAAACAGGGATAATGAACAAACACATGGATGAAGATCAGACACATAAGGAACATGTTTAACAGATTTTATATTGCTAATACCATGGGGTAAATTAATGATAATTTATAGTAAAACAAAGTCACCCATCATTGAGAATATATTAGCTGATAATGAATATTCTTGTCTCCCCAGTGCCAGAAGCTGTAATGGAGACCCTCGTTGGAGATCCTAATGACACCTCCCCGAGGAATAAGGAAAACATCGCTGGACATTCCATCGCTGAGGTTAAATGTCTTGTCTACTATATTATATATGGAAGATCGTTGTTCAATTCTAAATTGAGGCACAGGTTAAGCTTCAACACATGTGACAATGCGCTTATGTTGTAATATTGTTACATTTTAGTTATATTATAAGTAATATTCAGTCTTTATTCCATGCCTCCCAACTTTTGCAATCCCCAAATCAAAACAAAACACAGTTTGCAGCAGTGCGTCCATAAATGGAGGTGTGGTCACATCACAATGGGTGCGTGGCCACACCCTCATGGGCACCCTTTACCATCCTCCCCTAACAACGCCAAAGATTTTAGTCTCTTCTATGTATAAAGATGTACATGTAATATTATGGCCCAGATTCATGTTCAGACTTATCTTGCGTGAAATAGACCTGCGCTTGCTCCAAAACGGACTTTACTCCAATTAACGCAATTGCATGTAATTCATGTCCAAAGCAAATGACACTTACAACTGCCTACAACACATAAGGGAACAATGGTGGCAAGGTTTTTCTCCTGGACAAAACCATGTTACAATGCAAGGGGTGAAAATAGGGTTATTATTTAGCACATAAGATAAATACTGGCTGTTTTTCATGTAACACACAAATACTTGATAGCTTTAATTTTACACTGAAATTTAAAGTTGATCTAGGACATGCCCAACCCCAACTACAAATCTACCATCACATTTTAAATTTGCCTCCCACTCCAAGACAACATGGTTTTGCCAAGATGCAAAGTTGCTTCTTTTTTTACTTATTTTCTTTTCCTTAACGAATCAGGCGTATTGTATGTACAATATGCATTAATGATATCTTGATTTATGTATTTAATGTAAAAAAAATGTAAATATGATTATACTGTTTAGAGTTGTTCATCATTTTTTTTCTAGGCTTTATTTAAATACCTTATATTGCACATACGCTTGTGTGTATACTGCGCTGTGCTCTGTTAATGTACAACATGTAACGTTTAGGCAGATTGCACTTACACCCAGATTCAAACTGAAACACATCTTGATGTCCGCTTGGATTTGAATATGGGTTCCGTGATCTTTTCTTAAGAGCAAGTTAGGTGCATGTTGCGTTCGGACTTGAATCAGGCCCTATATGAGCCTCCTCTTCAAGGTTCTCATTTCCCTAATATGATCCTCACCAGGTAGTGGTCCAGGTACCAGTTATTCCCACCAATGGTTCTTTAACATCCATCTTGCAAAGAGCCTGTGGTATGAATCAGCAGTCATTTTTATACCAGTATCATGTAAATTTCATCACTTAAATTCAAAGTTGAAATGTATTAATAGTCTCTAGTAACCTCTGTCCTTGTTATTCCAATTCACTGGCTTTCCTTTGTATTGAGAGTCATTCATTTGTTTCCCTCCTACAGTATGTTTGTAATGACATTTACTTTTTATTTTCCCGGTTGTCTTAGGAGAGTGTATCAAGCCCGAAGTCACCACCACAGGGATTTTATGTGGGCTCCAGCTCGGAGGTATTTTCTACATATATAACTTTCTAAAGATATAAGTCTTTCCATCAGTGGACTCTTCATTTTATATTTACTTATTTTACACCAATGGTATATGGTTGAGGTTGAAGCCATAGGTCCTGGTGGTGATGTGATGGTGGGTGGTCTACAGCAACATCAAACTGTGTGGTGTGGTAAGACAAAAAATGAAATCCAGTCCCCTGGATGAGTGTAATTAAAATTATTGCCCCCTTGTTGTTCATAATTAATCCCTAAATGATATTAATTAATATTAGTGCCCCCTTGATGATTATAAATTATAATAGTGCCCCCTTAATGATATAATTATTTTAGGGTTTCTCTCTTTTTTCGTCTCTCTTGTGTCCAGCACCTGTTCACGCAGTGTGTGCAGGGAGGCCCCTGGACGTGACGTAATAACGCTGTCATACTTAGGGGAGCCGGGGGCCCCTGCATACAGTCACATCTGGGACTAGGTGCTGCTGGCAATTAAGATGGCAATTTTTAAAGGAGAACCCCGGCGTGATCTGTGTATCTGCTAAAATGTAACATTCTCAACTTGTATAAGTTAATGGTAGATGCAACTCATTTAGGAAATAGGACAGACTGTATAGGCGAGCATCACATATCTGGGGTTAACCATATTTACTTTTTATGTTCCCGGTTGTCTTAGGAGAGTGTATCAAGACCGCAGTCACCACCGCGGGTATTTTATATGGTCTCCAGCTCGGAGGTATTTTCTACATATATAACTTTCTAAAGATATAAGTCTTCCCATCAACGGACTCTTCATTTTATATTTATTTATTTTACACCAATGGTATATGTTTGAGGTTGAAGCCATGTGTTGAGAGACTTTCATTTTTAAAACCCATATACTTTCTCCTACAATATGTTTGTAATGACAATTACTTTTACTGCCCCCGGTTGTCTTAGGAAGATGTATCAAACGCCGGATCAGCACCTCCAGGAGTACATATGGATTCCAGCTTGGCGGTAAGTATTGTCTAGGTATACAGCTTTCTAAACATATAAATCTTCCCATCAGCGGACTCTTCACAGATTGAATATGGTTGAGGTTGATGGGGCATGTTAGCGGTGGGTGGTCTACACCAACAGCGAGCTGGGTGGAGGGCTGGAGCAAAGATGAAATCCAGTACTTCTAAGGTACCAGATGCAAACATCCGATCTCTATTATCTGTCTGCTAATATGGGTCATTTCTATATCTGACCTTGAGAAAACTATCCTGTTCAGTCGTCACAATGACCGAAATATACTGTCTCCCGTTTTCTTTCTTGTCCTGGATTCATAGAACTCCCTTCCACTTACTTGTATACGTATGAATGGAAGAGGTGTAACATAATCTACAAGAGTAGATCAGTTAGATCTGAATATTCCCACCGGTCTGTGAGGTCATTTTGGTGAATGATGTTTGAGAACAGAGATGTCTCATGTTTATAATGACATTTACTTTTTCTGCATCCTGTTTTCTTAGTGTCGTGCACCAACACCGGATACAGCTTTAGAAAAATATCTTCTGAATTACACCTTTAAGGTATGTTCTAGATATACAACTTTTTAAAATATAAGTCTTCCCATCAGTAGACTCTCCATATTATATTTATTTGACACAGATGGAATATGGTTGAGGTCATGGGCCTTGCTGGTTGGTGATGGTGGGTGGTCTACAGCAATGTGTACATATCAGATATCTATTATGCTCCTGTTAATATGAATAATTTCTATATCTGCACCTGATAAAACTATGCTGCCCAGTCATCACAATGTATAAAATATTCTGTCTTCTTCTTACTCACCCACTTGTATGAGTATGAGTGGATGAGGTGTAAAGTAATCTCCTTCAGTAGATCATTTCGACCTGAATAGATCTGACAGTTCATAAGGCCACTATGGGGAAAGATGTTTGAGAACAGAGATCTCACATCTATAATAGAGTTCTCTGGAATCAAATTGAATAAGAAAAGGTTCCGTACAGAGAGTGCTTGTTATGTGGCCATGGTGCACTGCTGGATGACTGACAGTGATGCCTCAATCCCTGACCGTGGTGATAGTATGGTGATGGTGATAGTATGATGTTTAAGGGCAAGTTACTCCACCCAGTGCAGAAACACAGGGCCAGGCCAGTGCCTCCTATAGAGAAGCACATGGCAGCAATCTGCACCCAGGAACTTCTAAGATAAGAGAATTATACAGGTCACTCTTTCTTGCTTTAAAGACATAAGAAGTTGGGCAGTCAGGTGACATTTTTCGGACTTTGAGGTCATTACTCATAAGATCTGGTTGACCTGCTGTCATAATATTGTGAATGTAGCAAAGGAGGCAGAGCTAGATTAAGGATTTGGGGGGCCCAGGGTACTTAAGAGAGGGGGGCCCTATGGTCTAACGTTAACAGCACAGTGCCATCATTCAGGGAGAGAGTTACTAAGTCACATAGTTCTAAACCTACTACAATAATACACTATTAAATGTCATGTGTGTATGTATATTAGGGATGTGCACCGGCGACTTTTGAGGTCTCGTGTTTTGTGTTTTGGATCCGGATTTTCGTTATTTTTGAGGTTCGGATTTGTCTCGCAAAACACTTGACGAAAGGTCTCGGTTCGGATTTAAGGTATTGGATTCGGATTTTTTTTGAAAAAAACATAAAAAGTTTAAAAATCAAGTTTTTGGGCTTATTTTCACTCCTAGGCTATTATTAACCTCAATAACATTCAATAACAAGCATTTCCACTAATTTACAGTGTATTCTGAACACCTCACAATATAGTTATTAGTCCAAAACGTTGCAACAAGGTATCTTTCTGGACTGCGTAGAGGAGTGGGTCACCACAATATATATTAAAAACCCTGAACTTTTATGATTCGCACCAATAATTGTACCTGGACTGCGTAGAGGAGTGGGTCACCACAATATATTAAAAACCCTGAACTTTTATGAATCGCACCAATAAATGTACCTGGACTGCGTAGAGGAGTGGGTCACCACAATATCTTAAAAACCCTGAACTTTTATGAATCGCACCAATAAATGTACCTGGACTGCGTAGAGGAGTGGGTCACCACAATATATTAAAAACCCTGAACTTTTATGAATCGCACCAATAAATGTACCTGGACTGCGTAGAGGAGTGGGTTACCACAATATCTTAAAAACCCTGAACTTTTATGATTCGCACCAATAATTGTACCTGGACTGCGTAGAGGAGTGGGTCACCACAATATATTAAAAACCCTGAACTTTTATGATTCGCACCAATAATTGTACCTGGACTGCGTAGAGGAGTGGGTCACCACAATATATTAAAAACCCTGAACTTTTATGAATCGCACCAATAAATGTACCTGGACTGCGTAGAGGAGTGGGTCACCACAATATCTTAAAAACCCTGAACTTTTATGAATCGCACCAATAAATGTACCTGGACTGCGTAGAGGAGTGGGTCACCACAATATATTAAAAACCCTGAACTTTTATGAATCGCACCAATAAATGTACCTGGACTGCGTAGAGGAGTGGGTCACCACAATATCTTAAAAACCCTGAACTTTTATGAATCGCACCAATAAATGTACCTGGACTGCGTAGAGGAGTGGGTCACCACAATATATTAAAAACCCTGAACTTTTATGAATCGCACCAATAAATGTACCTGGACTGCGTAGAGGAGTGGGTCACCACAATATCTTAAAAACCCTGAACTTTTATGAATCGCACCAATAAATGTACCTGGACTGCGTAGAGGAGTGGGTCACCACAATATATATAATAAGAAAACCATCAACTTGTTTGATTCGCACCAATAAATGTACCTGGACTGCGTAGAGGAGTGGGTCACCACAATATATTAAAAACCCTGAACTTTTATGAATCGCACCAATAAATGTACCTGGACTGCGTAGAGGAGTGGGCACTGGGCACCACAATAAAATATATAAAAAACCTTCAACAGGTCTGCATTACACTACACATACGGCTGCTCCTCCATCCTCTCCATCATATACATGTTGGAGTTTTAGCGTGTGACAACCTCTTGTTTTTGATAATGTCAGTGCATTTTGAATATTTTTCAATTTGCCCCACACCACTGAATGTACTTTATCTATGATACGCATCTATCTATCTTGACTGCGTAGTGTGGTGGCCCCGGTACACAATTTGGTACCGGGGCCACAATAAAATAAATACACCCTCCACGTGTCAGAATTCCACCAAACAAGTATCTGGACTGCGTAGTGGGGTGGCCCCGGTACCCAACTTGATACCGGGGCCACAATAAAATAAATACACCCTCCACGTGTCAGAATTCCACCAAACAAGTATCTGGACTGCGTAGTGGGGTGGCCCCGGTACCCAACTTGATACCGGGGCCACAATACCTCCTCCAAACATGCTACAGACAATTCGTCATTGAGATCCCATTAAGTATGTTAAAGACAGACAGGGTCCAAGTGTTATTAGTTGACTTTGTAAAGAAAAAAACTGTCCCTGTTGCACATAGTCGTGCAATGAAGACTTACTTTTTCATTTAAAGGCACGATCTTTCAAGTGTAGTGTTTGTAAGTCTAAGTCATATTATACTTTTGGTAAAATTGGTTTTTTTTGTTCCTCTTTATGTTAATTAATTAGTAATAGAATTAAAGTAGGAAATAGAATTAAATAGAATTAAACTAGGAAATAGAGTGGTATAGAGTTGTAGTGTGGTATAGATAGAGTGGTCCACACAATATAATAATAAAACCCTCAACTGGTCTGAATTCCACCAAACAAGTATCTTGACTGCGTAGTGTGGTGGCCCCGGTACACAATTTGGTACCGAGGCCACAATATAATTTAAAAACCCTCCACGTGTCGGAATTCCACCAAACAAGTATCTGGACTGCATAGTGGGGTGGCCCCGGTACCCAATTTGATACCGGGGCCACATTACCTCCTCCAATTTCCAAGTGTAGTGTTTATAACATCTTAACACTACACTAATTCTAGCACGTCAAAACCTCTTGTTTTAAATAATGACAGGGCATTTAACTTTTGATTTAATTTATTGAATTTGTTGGCATTTTCTTTTACTTTTTGAACATGGCAAACGACTGTTGAATGGTCACATAATGCCAAAAAAAAAGGTGCAAGATGGAATTGTCCTTGGGCCCTCCCACCCACCCTTATGTTGTTGAAATAGGACATGCACACTTTAACAAACCAATCATTTCAGCGACAGGGCCTACCAAACAACTGTGGCTGAAATGATTGGTTTGTTTGGGCCCCCACACCAATAAAACAATTCATCTCTCCCTGTACAAACTAAACAGGCTCTACTGAGGAAAGATGTCGTCCTTATCCTCAACCTCTGATTCCTCTCCCCCTACAGTGTGTACTTCCTCCTCCTCACACATTATCAATTCGTCCCCGCTGGACTCCACAACCACAGTCCCTCTGTACTGTCTGGAGGGCAGTGCTGTACTTCATTGAGGAATTGATTATTCATTTTTATAAACATCATTTTTTCAACGTTGTGAGGAAGCAACCTCCTTCGCCGCTCACTGACCAGGTTCCCCGCTGCACTAAAAACTCTTTCCGAGTACACACTGGAGGGGGGACAACTCAGTTAAAAAATAGAGCCAGTTTGTACAGGGGCTTCCAAACTGCCTTTTGGAGTTCTACCACGTCACTACCTCTAGTTAATTTAGATTGCAAGGCTTGTAAATATAAATACTTTGAAGATAAAAAAAAGCAGGCTGCACAGACTGTGGAGCTAGAAAGTGAAATTAAATGGACCACGTTACTTTGGTGGCTATCTATGCCCCCCCCCCCGCCCTACACTTGTAGTTGAATATAAATAAAGCAGCCTGCATAGACTGTAGAACTAGCAATTCAAATATACAAAGAAATGGACAAAGGCAGTTTGGTATCTGTCTGCATCAGATCCCCTCTCCACTAGGAGTAAAACAGAAAACTTTTCAGCCGTTATATAATCTAGAATATAAATAGAAATTGAGAAATGCAATTTGGTATCTGTCTGCATCATAATCATCAACATCCTCCTCAGCGCCAGCTACATCAATATCCTCCTCCCAGTGCACAACATTCACACCTTCATTAGCCAAATCTGTAACTGGACTGTGGGTGATCCTTCCAGCATATGCAGAGGGCGTGCTGCAAATGCTGGATGGAGTCACCTCTTCCCGTACAGTGATGGGAAGGTCAGGGTTCACAACCAACAACACCCTTGGACTCGCCTTGGGGATTTGTGATGTCATCTGTTTAGAAGGCAGAGTTCTTTGCTGTTTTGTTGTTGTTGCTGACAGCATAACTCTCTTAAATTTTTTGTAGGGGGGGGTAGGAGGGCTTTGATCCTTGGGTGAAGTTGGACCACTAGTCATGAACACGGGACAGGGCCTAAGCCGTTCCTTGCCACTACTTGTCGTAATTGGCATATTGCCAACTTTACGTTTCTCCTCAGATGATTTTAAGTTTCTTTTTTTGCTGTTTTTTGAGAACTTGGGCTTTTTGGATTTTACATGCCCTGTACTAGGAGATTGGGCATCGTGCTTGCCAGACGACGTTGATGGCATTTCATCGTCTATGTCATGACTAGTGGCAGCAGCTTCAGCATTAGGAGGAAGTGGGTCTTGATCTTTCCCTACTTTATCCTCCAAATTTTTGCTCTCCATTATATGTAGCACAAGATACTGCAGAATGTGTGAACTTGGTAATATTGCAGTACCAATGGACTTATAATGCTGGATTGGTTTTGCAAATTTGGTTATAATTATTATATATATATTTTTTTTTTTAATTTTTTATTTTTTTTTACTTTTTTTTAATTTTTTACAAACTTGGGAATAATGGGGAAATAACTATGCCCTTAGAAGCACAGAGCACAGGACACAGCACCACTGGACTGAACAGGACACGGCACAGGACCCAGCAGCACTACGGAACTCAGCAGGACAGAGCACAGGACACAGCACCACTGGACTGATACTGCAGAATGTGTAAACTTTGTAATATTGCAGTACCACTGGACTTTTACTGCTGAATGTGTGAACTTGGTAATATTGCAGTACCAATGGACTTATAATGCTGGATTGGTTTTGCAAATTTGGTTATAATTATTATATTTTTTTTTTTTTTTTTAATTTTTTATTTTTTTTTACTTTTTTTTTATTTTTTACAAACTTGGGAATAATGGGAAAATAACTATGCCCTTAGAAGCACAGAGCACAGGACACAGCACCACTGGACTGAACAGGACACGGCACAGGACCCAGCAGCACTACGGAACTCAGCAGGACAGAGCACAGGACACAGCACCACTGGACTGATACTGCAGAATGTGTAAACTTTGTAATATTGCAGTACCACTGGACTTTTACTGCTGAATGTGTGAACTTGGTAATATTGCAGTACCAATGGACTTATAATGCTGGATTGGTTTTGCAAATTTGGTTATAATTATTATATTTTTTTTTTTTTTTTTAATTTTTTATTTTTTTTTACTTTTTTTTTATTTTTTACAAACTTGGGAATAATGGGGAAATAACTATGCCCTTAGAAGCACAGAGCACAGGACACAGCACCACTGGACTGAACAGGACACGGCACAGGACCCAGCAGCACTACGGAACTCAGCAGGACAGAGCACAGGACACAGCACCACTGGACTGATACTGCAGAATGTGTAAACTTTGTAATATTGCAGTACCACTGGACTTTTACTGCTGAATGTGTGAACTTGGTAATATTGCAGTACCAATGGGCTTATACTGCAGGATTGGTTGTGAAAATTTTGTGGTAATTAAAAAATATTAAAGTAGTTTTTGGTATTTTATAAAAAAAAATTTTTTTTATTTTTTTAAACACAGGGGAATATTGGGGAAATAACTATGCCCTTAGAAGCACAGAGCACAGGACACAGCACCACTGGACTGAACAGGACACAGCACAGGACCCAGCAGCACCACTGACCTCAGAAGGACAGAGCACAGCACACAGCACCACTGGACTGATACTGCAGAACACAGCACAGCACAGCACAGCACAGCACAGCACAGCACTAAACAGCACAGAACTAAACAGCACAGAACTAAACAGCACAGAACTAAACAGCACAGAGGACCACCTAACACACCCTCCCTCTACCCTGATCAATGCCCGAGTGAAGATGGCGGCGACTAGCGGGGAATTTATAGGATCCGAGTATCGCGAGATCCGACAACGGGATTATGAGTCAGAGCCTCAGTTTCACTTTTGAATTTGGCGCCAATACCCGGATCTGTCTCGGATCCGACTCGGACCCGCAACGTTCGGGTGGGCTCGGATTTCAGAAATCCGAGCGCGCTCATCCCTAATGTATATATATATATATAATAATGTAGTAATGTAGTAATCTATGTATGAAATGTAAAATTTACATAAATTCAAATTTGCAATATCATCCTAGACCCTATTAACTCCTACTCTTGTTATAACAATTCACTGGATTTTCTCTGTATTCATTTTTAAAACCCATATTCTCTCTCTGTAATAACATTTACTTTTTCTGCTCCTTGTTGTCCTATTAGTGCGCACCAAGACTGGAGTCACCGCCCCCAGGATTTTATCTGGATTACAGCTCGGAGGTATTTACTAAGATACAACTTTCTAAAAATATAAGTCTTCCCATCAGTGACCACTTCACATTATATTAATTTTACACAGATGGAACATAATTGAAGTTGAGGCCATTGGGCCTTGGTGGTGGTGGCGGTGGGAGGTCTAAAGCAACAGCAAGCTGGGTGGAGGGGTGGGGCAGAAAAATGGAATCCAGTTCAGATACCAGGTACAGCAGAGGATATGTGGAAAAATCAGATTTCTATTATGCTTCTGCTTATATTAGTAATTTTTATATCTGGGCTTGCAAAACATTTAGATTTCTGTTGAGAACATGACAAAATATCCTACCCCACACTTGCTGCCTAGGTGTGATCTTTGGCTCAAAACTATCCTTTATTCCCCACATCCCATCTCTATCTCTCTGACCCCCTGACCAACATTGCTGTGTGACTGGATCATATAGCCCACTGAGCACTTTTTACAGTTGCAATCTGACCAATATACAATATATAGCACTTAACCTCATGTATCAAACTTACATTGTCCCATAGGTTGTAAGCTTGTGAGCAGGGTCCTCTTACTTCTCTGTCTGTCTGTATTACCCAGTACTGTTTTATTACTGTGTTTGTATCCATTTGTAAAGCACTATGGAATATGCTGGCGCTATATAAATAAATGATGATGATGATAGTACCAGAGGTAGCAAAAGTCAACACAAAGCCCAGGAGTAGAGCTGGACATCGGGAAATCTTCTACCTCCTGATAAAATTGATCTCTTTAGGATCGAGTGTTTGATTCCTGAGGGTTTCCCATTTCATGCAACGTTTGTAAATATCTGCTAAATTACACTATCAGTTACTCTGATATCCTATTAGTCTGGGGATGGTCTTCTCATTTGTTTAGTTCACGTGAAGTGCTATCCTGTTTTACGAGTACTAGGAATGGATCTTTGGCTGTAGCTCCTAAAATTTCAGTCCATTATTGGTATTTGGCTTCCGCATGTAGATTAATGTAACAGACGCAACACAAATATAATCTGCCTTGTTTGTTAAACCATGCGCATGTCTTTCTGGCTTTGTCTACCTGTTTCTTTTATTAAGCTGACATTCTGCTATCTATATGTCCTCTGTTTCATTTCTGTCCAATGCCGTCTACTTCTACTACTAGGAATGTCTTGTTATGATTGGTTACTACAAGTTACAGCTCATCTGTGATATCTCCATCAGCTTAAAAAAACAAAACAACTTAATGCACATACAGCCCCAGGAGTGAATTGCGTAAAACTAATGGTTGCTTCATGCTTAGGATATTGTACCTGTGTACATGGTTTACCCCATTGTGTAGTCATTCTTTTCATATGCAAACATTTTATCAACAGTCAGAATTCTCAGCATCTGATGAAGTGAAGACAACTGAAGATGCTGGATGTGAAGTTCCCATCTATGAGGTATGGTGGCTTTTTGACTTCATATTTAGATGGATTCTATTATCCTCTGCAAAAGGTCTGATTGGAGGAAACAGATAGATCAGGGGGCGGCTTTGCTAAGTGCAGATAAGGCGCACAACTGTGTCTAGTTTTGCACTGTTATTTTAATGAGCTAGTTTGGGAGGAGAAGCTGCTTTTAGGGAAGCAACTGAATGTTTTGATGTTTGTATATGAGCCTTAGAGCTTTTGTAGTTCATCACATGACTTTATTAGAACACATAATGGTGAAGGAAGCTGGTAAAATTCATTATGTCCGCACAATTTGTGCTCTTTAATTAAGTTACATTCAGAGGAGGGAATTCAATTGACAGCATTACTCGTGAGAATAACGCGTTCCTTGCACTATTAATGTTACTACGGTAATAGTGCACATTATTACCGTTAGTACGGTAATCTCAACATTGATTTTTGCTTGCAGCTCTGAAAGCCTTGAGTAGAGAGCCGCGTTAAAATTATCGTACTAACGATAATAGGGCGTGGGCTGCGTTATTCTCACGAGTAACGCTGCCAATTAAATTCCCCCATAGAACATCCAGGCCTGCGATAATAACTAATCCTTGTTACATTTACTAAGATCAGTATCAGTTTTCTTAGCAGGCTTGGACTCAAACTTTTTTCCCCTACAGAATACACATGAGAAACAGACAGCAACAGAACGTCTTCATGCTCTATGCAGCTTGGTCTCAGACTGTACACCATCCCCACCAGAAAGACCGCATGCCTCAATTGACAACATCCCTTCTTCCGTTCCCGTGGTCATCACTACATCACCGCAGGTGGACACAAGAGAGATCACCATCGAGAATGATGCACAAGCAGATTTTTCATTCTTCTGTTTGTGCTCATGGTGCTGCCTTCCAGCAGACCAGCAGCAGCGGAGGCAACAGCAAACATCTGGCCCCCGGAGATCTCGTCTTCAGTCCCTGTGGAGGTGGATTCGTAAAAGATGTGGAAGGGTGGTTTCTGCGAGCAACATCAGTGGAAACCAAGACAATGGCAGCGCTGGGAACTGAGACATACCATCATGCGGCATACAGGGTGAGCTCATGTCTTGCACTGAAGGGTTAAGTTGTTACATAGTCTGATTCTACACATACTAACCTAGGAAACACCTATATTGTACTGATGCACTATCCACAATGTTCTACACATATATACACCAAGAAAATAATAATCAGATTCTGTTGGCTGAATCCCAAGGATTCAGCTGAACACAAATCTTCCTAAACCTGCTAGGAATTATCCACATTTTAATCCAAATTCAGGATTCTGTACATCAATATATTTTACATATAATACATTTTCCACATTTAGAAATATAGCTGTAACATAAGTCTTCTAGTTTTACTCTTTCCTTCACCATCAGCCATCTAAAGATACAATATATTTACATAAATTAGTGGTCTTAAGTATGGATTTAACCAAATCTACCAGAGATCTTTAATTCTTCATATAAAACCTGCACATACTACAAATGTATTAGAAACATGAAATTATCTGATAGAAGAGGACTGGTGACTGTATCCGTCAGTGCAAGACATTTCCCCTGTTCATGAGCACGGAAAGATGGACACTGTTGCTGATTTAACACCAGATGTTTCATATAGATATATAGATATATAAATATATAGATCTATTTGTTTCATTTAGATATACAGATATAGATGTTTATGTATTATGCTTAAAATATTGGTAGTTACAAAAAAACAAAAAAAACAAAAAAATTATTATAAGAGTAAGAGAGGGCTGGGATTAGAAGTGATATAAACACTGAGGGTGCATGTAGATGAAAAGGTTAAGGTGACTGGCGGGTCAGGTTCAGGGCAGGATCATGCGTCCTCCCTGGCAGGTCATCGAGTGTCCCCTGCATGATTGCCTCAAATTTAGTTGACCCAGGTCAGCGAGCAGGTCCAGTCGCGGTCGGCTGACCGTAGTTTGTTTACTTTAGCACTGTTGGTGGATGCGGGGACTGCGGCTCCTGGGTCGGGGAGCTCTCTTTCTGTTTCTCCCTCTGCAGGTTCGGCTGGTTGTGTGACATCAGGTCAGAGGTCTGGGCGTGCTTCTTATGCGGAAGCCGCATCTACGGCCCTGGTGGGCCCGTCATCACGTGTGGAAGGTGGTAGTCGTGGATCAGTTGGTGAGCATGCCAGTAGGGTGTCTGGTTCTAGCTCTGATTCCAGCTCTTCTATCTCTGGGAGTGAGGTTCCGGACAGGTCTGGGAGGGCAGACACAAGATTGATGAAGCTCCTGGAGAGGAAGTTGTGTAGTACCTGCCATAGGGCGGGGTTGGAAGGTGTTGGTTCCAATGAAGGAAGCAGGATATTGAGGGACGATGTGGTGCGCTGTTCCAATACAGCCGTCAGGGGGATATTAGGTGCCGGGTGTGTGGTAAGATAGGCACAGGTTGTTTTGTGGATATGTTTGCCATCACTAATAAGGCTACAGATGATTTGGCAGCATCAAGGTCACGCTCTGGCGTGTTGACGAGGCATATCGAGAAATTGTCATACCTGGTTATTGAAATTGACACTGTTGCAGGGTGTTGTAAGCTTCCAATGGAGGAAGTAGCTAAGTTGAGGGGTGTGATTGATTCGTTTCAGGGTGAGTGTAAGGTGCAGTAAAAACAGGTGCAGTCACTGCTTGGCCTGCTTAATTTTGCTTGTAGAGTGATACCCATGGGTAGGGTTTTTTGCCAGAAGTTAGAGAGGGCTACGGTTGGGATTACAAAAGCAAGGCATTTTGTGAGGATATCCAAGGAAATTAGAGATTATATGGCTATGTGGTGCATGTTCTTGGAAAATTTTAAATGAGTTTGAAGCTGCTTTGTTTCGGCTTGAGTGTGTAAAGGCTTTTTTCATGGCTTACAGAAATACAACAGAGGGATTGAATGAGACCGAGGTGATATAAACACTGAGGGGGCAGGCAGAGGAAAAAGTACAGGCATACCAGGAGTTAACTTATCTGGGTTGTGGTAGAAATCTGAGTTATCCAATCAGTGGAGCCGGAAGGGGAGGGGTTTGCTTTCCTGAGGAGGCTTATAACATATAGGAAAAGGATGGGACTTCCTCTTGCCGGATAGATTTGTTAAGTGAGTATGGGCTCTCTGCTGTCCTGGTAAGTATTGCTACATAAACTGTTTTTTCACTGTGTTTTTTAACTGTGTTATACTGTTTTTGGTATTGCATTTATTGCTGTGATCGTGTTTATTTAAGTTGTATTTTCAGTGTTCTTTTCTTTTCACATTTCTTCCCAATCCATTCTCCTCCTTGTTTTCTCCACCTTATCTTTTTCCCCTAGTTCTTGTCCCTGCCCCCCCCACTTTCCCCTCTCTCTTTTTCTTGTTTGTTTTTTGTTACCTTTTCCTTCCCCCATTATGCTCCGGGCCAAGAGAGTTAGGGTTCCACCCCACCGCCTCCCTGAGGCTTGTTCCCCCCCCCTCGGCCCTTATTAAGCGGCGAGCCCAGATCCGGGCCTCGCCGACGGGTGTTTCCTCTTCCCCCCTCTCGGGTAGTGGGGTGGGTATCCCCGGCAGTTCCGCTGCGGCCGCGGCGGCTAGAAAAGTTTATGCACATGCGCGACGACGCGCACGCAGACGCGCGCGCATGCGCGTCAGTCCATCCCGATTCCGGCGGCCATGTTAGATGCGGGCGCTCCAGGAGCGCCCGTGGATGCCCCTGCAGCCCAGTAGAATTGACAAGGTTGTATAGGGATATGTCTCCTGCTCCCGGTGGTTATTGGCTTAGACATAGTAATGGTTTTCCCCTTACAAAGTTTCAATTTTCAGCGGTATTCAAAATATGCGTGGTTAAGCTTGGTTTGAGTGCAGCGGACTATGGGACGCATTCCTTTAGGATAGGGGCAGCTACGGTAGCGGCAGAAGAAGGTGTGTCTAAGCAGAGCATTATGGCTTTGGGTAGATGGAAGTCTACGTGTTTTAAGCGGTATGTCAGGCCAGCTGTGGCGCTCTAGCCTTAGACAGGGCGATGTAATAAGGCTGACCTATGACGTTGCGTTGCTTACCTTGTTGAAAGGGAGCGCGGAGGGTTTTGCCATTTCTTTTCTCCGGGGGCCTGATTGGCGGTGGCACCCCGGGGTTTCCGGTTTTACCTCCGCATGGGTCACCCTGCGTTATGCGCGAATGTGGCATTTTTTTGTTTTCAGTATTAATTATGTTTTACGTTTTGCCATTTAATTTACTACTAATAAATTACTCCATGTTGCAGGTGTACGTCAGGATGGGAGGAGTATTTGACTGGTAGGCCATTCATTTGTTTTTTGGGCCGGTAAGAGCGGCCCTGCTCATGATGTGAGCAAATTTTCCAGGGCGGAGTCAATAAGATGGATAGGTGTTAGGGGTATGCGTTGGGAATCTCTGTTGAAGATACTAAAAGACACAGAGAGTAGGTTTGGGCGCCCTTTAGAACTTGTAATTCACCTTGGGGGGAATGACCTGGGTAAGTGGCCCAGTTTAGAGCTCATTGAACATATAAGATCTGATGTCGGGGCCATTAAGTTACATTGGCCAACAGTTCACCTTACATGGTCTGATATTATCCCTAGGCGCAATTGGAGAGGGGCGGATAAACCAGCACGGATTGAGAAAGCTTGTGGGAAGGTAAATAGGGCGGTTCGGAAGACCTTTCAGGAAGTAGGTGGTGGCTGCATTAGTTATCCGTCCATAAGGGCTGTGTTGACGCAGTACTATAGGCCCGATGGTGTACATTTGTCTGATTTGGGTATGGCATACTTTATAGAGCAGATATTTGGTTTTCTTGTTTGGCTATGAGAGGTCGGTTGGTGGCGGGCTGCGGTTCCTGGTGGGAAACCTTAGCTGTGGCAGTAAGCAGCCCAATCAGCGGCCATTTTGTTACATTGAAGGCGTAGTAGGCACTCTCCTCTTAAAGGGATTGGGCAATTAGCAGAATAGCACTTCGGGTTTAAGGGGCTCCGCTTAGGCGGGCGGGCCTCAGCTAATATGCCAAATGGGGGAGTTTGGCATTTTACGCCTAGTCGAGTCCAAATTAGTTTGGACGGAATTTACAACTAGTAGGTGTGGCCTGGATGCTGATTGGTCTGTTTATGTTGGCCACCAATTTTTCCCCAGCAGGTTTCGCCTATAATAAATTCCTGACCTTTCAAACGCCAATTCAAGTCTCTGTGTCGTTATTTTAGTTGTTAAGTTAACTCTGGTAAAGGTTAAAGATGGTATAGAAGGTTGTCCACCATAAGCGGTTTACAGGTGAGTTGTTAGCTTCATCTAGATCGGCAATCGGTTCAGGGTTACTTCACAGAAATGTTGTGGTTAAGAATGATAACATAGCTTGTAAGATCCATAGATCGAAGACTGATCCTTTGGGTAGGGGGCGGTGGATTACCTAGCATCGTAATCAGGATATTGCAGTTTGCCCGCTTGAGTTTACAAGATTGTATAGAGATATGTCCCCTGCTCCTGGTGGTAATTGGCTTAGGCACCATGATAGGTACCCCCTTACGAAGGTCCAGTTTTCCGCGGTCTTTAAGAATTGTATTGCTAAACATGGATTGGATACAGCAGACTATGGGACTCATTCTTTTAGAATAGGAGCGGCTACAGTAGTGGCGGAGGAGGGTGTGTCGGAACAGAGTATCGTGGCTTCGGGTAGGTGAAGGTCTAAGTGTTTCAAACAGTATGTTAGGCCAGATGTTGCGCTCTAGGCTTAATAATGCAATGTGGTAAGGCTGACCCATGACATGCGTTGCTTGTCTTGTTAAAAGGAGGCGTGGAGGGATTTGCCATTTCTTTTCCCCGGGGGCCTGATTGGCTTGTGGCACCCCGGGGTTTCCGGTTGTAGCTCCGCATGCGTCACCCTGCGTTGCACGCAAATATATAGTAGTGTCTTTCTCTAATACCATGTATTATGTCTTGAAATTTGTTTTATGTGCATTTTACTCCATGTTGCAGGTTCACGGCAGGATGGGAAGCATTTTTGGCTGGTCGGCCATTCATTTGTTTTTTGGGCCGGTAAGAGTGGTCCTGCTCATGATTTGAGCAAATTTTCCCGGGCAGATTCAGTTAGATGGTTAGGTTTTAGGGGTTTACGTTGGGCGACGCTATTAAAGATTCTAAGGGATAGCGAGATAAAGTTTGGGTGCCCTTCAGTGCTTATAATCAACACTCTAGGCACCCAACCACCATGGCATTACTAGTGTTCTGTATTTAATAAATAGGCCTTCTTACCCCAACCAGAACTAAAATTAAATTAATAGCCTTCTCAGCATTAACAGTTAAACAAACCCAACCCCCCCCCCCACCCAACCAGTCCAAAACAATAAATTAGTACACATTTAATAATTAGGATATTTTACCCCAACCAGCCCAGCATTAAATTAATATACTTAAATACTTTAATAAATACTTAAATTTAATAAATAAGCCTCCTACCCCCCAAACAGCCCCAACCTTAAATTAATAGCTCCCATGTTTAATAATTAGGCCTCCTCCCCCCTAAAAACCCCAACAGTATATTCTTAGTGTTTATGTTTAATAAATAAACTTCCTTCCTCCCAACCTTCCCCAACATTAGATTAATAACATTCCGATTTGATTTTTAAATCAATTTCACCCCCACCAGCCCAAAAATTAAATTAATAGCATTTCCATTTAATAAAAGGTCTATTTCACCCAACCAGCCTTAATATCAAGTTCATAACGTAATATTTTCCACCATATTTAATTGCAGATGTGCTGGAAACAACATACTTTGCATTGCTGGGGAATGGGGTATTTTCTGTGGTAAAGAGCTGGCTAAGTCCTGATGATCTAGCAGCTTCAACCTTTTCTTTTGGGCTGGAAAATGTTGTTGCAGCTCTTGTTGTCTAGTAGCTTGGGTCTTTTCCTCTAGACTGCCACTCCTGTAGCATGTAGTCTGACAGCTTGACTCTGGGTAATGGGGATGACAAAAACCTGTCCACATCCCATGACCAAGATCGTTTCCCAGGAGCACATCTCACATTTATTTGCCAGCTCCCGAATCGAGACGTACCCTCACCGTGGGCACTTCGAGTCCATCTGGAACTGTGACTTTGGCAGTCTAGCCTGGCAATGCTGCAGCAGGTTCAGCAAGGATGGGGGGCTCACCACAGTGATTGAGGTCCCTGAGACTCTCAGGCCTTCTCCCTGCAATGGTCCAACTTGGGTGCTTCCACCTCTTTTTGGGTGTCTTTTTGGCCTCTTCACTGAGTCACTTTTCTCTGTGACATATGCCACTGGACTTTCTGGGGCAAGAACAATCTTTTTAGGCCCACCTCCCTTAGTCGGGTATGCAAGTCAGCCTGTGGGACAGTCTGGCCTTAGGTGACCGGTTTTCCCACAGCCATAACACTTCCTATCCAGTCTAGTCTGATGACTTCCAGGAACAGGGTGGAATTGCAGCTAGCTACAAGCACCTGGGTTAGTGGCTACTGTTAGGATCTGCCTCATGATGCTGCTTTAGCTCCTGCCTCTGGGACTATATTTATTATTATATTGACCCTGCAGTACCTGTGAACCACCAGAGGTGCTGTTATTCTGCCTTCTCTTCTCACTATCAGGGACTACTAGCTGCACTATGTTAATCATTCGCACCTGATTGTCTCCTATATATGCCTGCCTCTCCCAGTTTCCTTTGATGGTCATTAATGTTTCTATGCCTGTAATGTTTATTTACCCTTGGACTAACTGCCTTGCTTTTTCTCTTTTCCTGTGGAAATCCTTGCTTAGCCAGTTTCTGCTTTTCTGTAAGCATTTAGCATTCATCTCTATCTTGTCACTTGGAGGTAAACCTGATATTTGCCTTATACCTGGAAGTCTGTTTATTCACTGATCTGGCCTGTGTTTAACTTGCATCACATGGACTGTGTTTTTCACTACATTAAACAGTTTAATACTTTCAATATATTTCTGGCTCCGTGGCTTTAATTACAAGGACCTAGTTTGTGGAACAGGATTGTAACTACTTGCTTGGCGGAGTGATCAACAGCAGAGGGATGTTCTTCAATTCATAAAATTCTTTGGTGTTGGCTGCTAGACTGGCGCTTCTGCCAGGGTGGCCAAACCACTACATTTTGATTTGCCAACTGGGCCGCTACTTCAAATATTATTGTGTTGTGGTCCAGTACCAATTTTTTTACCCTCTGTGTGCAACGGCGAGATAACTGCTCCCTGCAAATTAAACCATTTAAATCCACCCAGGTCTTGACACCAGATCCATTCACACATCTCATCACGAACTGCCACAACTGGTTAGCAAATTCCTCATGGTTGATGAGAAGGCTTCTGCCAGATCCTCACATTTCTGCCAGTAGGTTCCTGGGGTAATAATGTAGCACTTAAAGAGAACTTTCTTTACCACTTCAGAGTCTGCACAGTCATCTGGGGTCAATACACAATAGGCCTCTAATGCACGCCCTTGCATTGTAAGGACCAAATAATTGACCCACTCCTTTTTGGACAAAGCATGGAGTTTAGAAATCATTCCAAACACCTGCAAGTGTAGATCACTGTCTCCAACACCGTCCTCAAATTCGGTAAAGTGACAGGACCCAAATCATGGTGCAGCAGATGATGACTTTTTACTGTACAATTTTTCTTGCTTTGCACAGGATTTCGAGATCTACCTTGGACATTGCGGTGTAGTTAACCATCTTTTGCATTCCCTTGTGTGGAAGGAGCTCTTCACTTGAGTAACTCGGCTCTCCAAAAAAAAACCCCTAGCATTATCAAATTGCTTGCCACCAGTTATAAACTGTGACTGGATGGGCTTACTCTGCTACCCAGTGTTTGGAGAGGGAGATCTTAAACAGTTTAGTTGGGTTTCCTTCTTACTGTCTGTATCTGGCTGTTACTGACCACTTCTACTGGTGTCACCTGTCAGCAGATATTCACCGACTGTGAATGCCAACTGCACATGAGTTGTAGGAGAATAATGTTGCCACCAGCTGTCCCCAGGCTCTTTGAGCTCCAGTATGGTGCTCTGCAGACTGGGACTCCTGGATTCATGTGTGAATCTAGGAGGCGCCTCTGCAAGTCTCCTCCAGAAGCCACTGAACTACAGCTGCCAGCGGAGTTTACACACAGAGAGCTCCTGGCTCCTACTTTATCCAGGGGCTGCTCCTGCAGCCCCCACTGTACCATCAGGGATTGGAGACCCCTCCGACACTCCAGTCATCCTGTACTTACAAATGGGAACCGGAGTGGAGGAATTAAAGCTCTGGCTGAGCTCCGATCCTCACTGGACCAGCAGTGGGGTGAGAAGCAATTTCTTTTGTTTTATACACATTTGAAATAACATTTTATAAACACACATATCACTTTATACATTTCTACTCCTGGGCTAACCCTTTCAGCGCCAATATCTACATTTATATATTTATTAAAATACACTTTAAAATACATTGCACCTCCAGCACATAGCACTGGGGGGTTAACCCAATTGGCACCGCAGCATTGGAAGGGTTAATCTTTACACGGATGGGAAACCAGCCACAGGGTATGGTAAAATCTACTAACTACATCTTATTAAGATCAGAATTATGCAATCACTCTGCCAGTGTGTTAAAATTTAATATAATCCTACTTTGTTGTACAGTATCCGACAGTTCGCATTTTCCCAAGAGTCATATATATAAAACTTCCAAGTTCAAATATAATATATATTTTCTATACTTTCCGATGCCTTGTTTTTTATATGATATTATACTTTCTTCACATTCCTTACATTGTACTACCACATAATTAATTATACTTTTATTAAAATAACCAATTGTTTAGTAATTCCCATGATGTTCATTATTCATTTTGTACCTCAGAGACAACAAAATTTAATCTGTAGGAATGAAACATGTTAAATGTTATCTAGATGTAAAATAAATTCCCTGATTAAGTAGATACAGTGTTTCTAGAGTCTTATTCTTTGTCTTAAACTGATTTGGATATTCCAGTCCTCATGTTCTCTCCAATCTATTAACTGCTACAGCTGCTGTACACGTGTATGCTGGTGCCCTATCGTGTATATATATTCTTTAAAAGTCCCTTTCTGTTGAATATTGTGATGACAAGACAATACACTGTCATGATAGTGATATGCTGCAGCAGAGGAGCACCTAAATCTGCATTACCACCTAATTGTTGCATGTTATCATGTTACTCACCTGCTCCTCCTCTCTCTGGAGCCCTGGGGCCTGCTCCATGCACAAGTGTTTCCCGTGGTTCCGTGGTTCCTCTCACAATTCTGACTAAATTGACATTTTGGCGCAGGGCCAAATTAAGCGATCGACTCACCCCGCCCCCTTTTGATCTCCCCGAGGTAGAAGTATGAGTAAGCAGGATGATCAATCAGGAGTTGCAGTCATGGAGATTGTGGCTTCTGATTGGACCTCCTGCTCACAAGCCATTGCCACAGCCATATGTACATGGAGGAGACAGAAACGAAGGTGTCCCGGGAAAAGCGGCTGCATAGAGCAGACCCTGGAGCTGGAAAGGGGCAAATAAGTAACATGTAACAATTATTTGATAATGCAACTTTAATCTCAATTATGTCAAGGCTTTTTAGGTGGTTTCACTATACCCAATGTATTGTTTTTAGTGACAAAGCCCTGTATAAAATAAAATCCTTTCAGAAGCATAATTAAAGGGGTTTCCAACCATCACATGTATTTAATGGCTTGTATAGGCTTTACTCCAAGTTTTAGTAAATACACAACTTTTACGTCCTGGTTTCCCTCTGTACGTTTAACCCGTGTGGTGATACCACGGGGCAGAGCTGTGTGTTTTTGTTGCTCTGCTCTGCTTTCTGTATAATTGTATCCAGTGAGCAGCTTTATGTTGTATCCTGGGGTAAGAAAATAATCCACTCTCCCTGATG
Organism: Mixophyes fleayi; assembly: GCF_038048845.1. Lineage (NCBI taxonomy): Eukaryota > Metazoa > Chordata > Amphibia > Anura > Limnodynastidae > Mixophyes > Mixophyes fleayi. Next base: position 72,241,019 of record NC_134413.1, read on the forward strand.
TTATAAATACATGGCTAAAATCACGGAAGGAGGCTACTAAGAAAATAAATGCTTGTAGTAACATTTTCAGGATGGTGTGTACAAGATAAAATAAAGCAATCTGAAGGTGGAACAAACAAGCAAAACATCGCACAGCTGGTATTTCAGTACATAGACATCAAACTAGGTGGAGCTTGATCTGCTCTAGTGGGGAATGCAAAATATCTTTACCATCGTTGTATAAAGGAAATGTATATATTGGGGCTCATTTAGAGTTAGACGTACGTCATTGTTTGCATAAGATGTGTATTTTCATACTGCAACGATTCCAAAATCCAGAAAGTATATGTCCATATATAGAGTTATTTATATCGCTGACATCCGTCCGCCTTTGTCTGGAAAAGCAGAATAAGGATGTGCAGGGACTAGCATGCATGGGCTGAGCACAGTATGGGTGGGTTCATGTAATTGTAACATAACATCTGCAAATACGCCTTTTAGGGCTCGATCCTCATGCAGGTATTAGATTTTTGGTGCAGGTATATGATGATGACTATCAGCCCTATTTAGCTGTTTCTAATTTGCTGATTGAGTATTGCGTAATTGACATTTCCATTTTTAATTACATTTTATATCTGCACCCCACTGTATCAGGGGGGGGGGGGGGTGGGGGCAGACCTACACTGGTCACAAAGAAACTGTTTTTGAGCTGCAGGCGCCTTGAGACTCAACATCAATGAGTAAATCCACTTTTTTGTGTACATTATTTCCAACATACGTTTGGTGCGCAAATGCGTCCAACTCTGAATAAGCCCCATTATGTCTTTACTGTACTAGTTATGATTTTGTTGTATATGTTGTTATGTGTACACTGTGCATGTGGTTATTTTACCATTTCCATGCAATACATTTTCTAATGAAAGAATTGTGTCTGTGTTTTTCTTCTTACTGTAGCAATAACTAGATATTTATGTGGATAAGAAATTCCCTTGCTATGGGCATATTTCAAAAGAGCTTTATTCACTACACAGAGAGAGAGGGATGCAACACTTTTTATTGTAGCTATTTGTTTGACTGTACAAGTCAGCTTCCCTTAGGCAAAATAGATGTACACTGGGACCAGTACCTGTGCAATACCTGTCATCAATACCAATTGCAAAATCAGGACAATTTAAGCCAATTGCCAATCCACTCAAACCATGCACAGTTTGCCAGGAGTTCCCCCCGATCAGCCCAAACACCTTTCCTAGTAGGTTCAGCCTATTTGACCAACACAAATTGTGACTGTTCAAGGAAAGGTAGGTGAGGTCTAAGGTTAAGGCAGCTCAGGGGTTATGGCTGCCCTACCACCTCCTCCAGGTAAATCTTGGTCCTGCTCAGAATGTGGGAAATGTTTTTCTAAAATATTACTTCTTAAGTATCAGAGAAGCCATACCGTAAAGAAACCATATTACAGAATGTTGGCAATATTTAGCACCATACAGGAGAAAGACCATGTCATACAGGAGAGATATTCTTGCTCTGAATGTGGTAAATGTTTTACACATATTCCAAATTGTTAAATATCAGAGAAATCACTTAGGGAACAGCCAAATTCATGTGCTGATGTGGGAAAGGGTTTCAAAGTAATTCAGAAAGGTATTGTATGTCAGAGAAGTAATGAAGGGGAGAAACGTTATTTTATGCCCTGAATATGGGCATGTTTTACAAGTTCTTGCTGTCTGGATGTCCCATGTGGCTATAAATGAGGTTGGGATTTCCTGCAATGGGTTGGCAGTGGTCTTCTCCTGGGCCTGCTGTGGTGTTGGTAGGAGCAAGAAAGGGAACATGCTGGCAGTTTATTGATGGCCAATGTATGTGGCCCCATGCAGACTCAGACATGAATATTCAGCTGTGGTGGAGGGCAGCCGCTTGCTAAGTGTTTTTAAGATCGGAAGACAGTTCAGGCATGGGAAACCTGCTTGAAAGACATAAATTAAATATAGATACAAAGCATCCCTGACTTAGGAGACATCCAGACAGGGAGGCAGCATTATTATTGGAGAATGGGTTTAAGAATGTTTTTAGAGTTCCTTATAGGGAGTCCAAAGAGTTGAAACTGTACGGATATTTGATGTCAGCCATGCATTATGCACTGTAAATGGTCCCTAAAACAAAGCCCAGAATATTCAGCCTGATTCATCATTTGTCAATTCCAAAGAAAGATTCGGTGACTAATGGGATCAGTAAGGAGACATGTTCTGCATCATACACCTCACTTGATGCGGCCATTCTGTAAGAGGCATCTTCCTGAAGCTTTCACCTCCTTAAAAGAGTGGGTGCTAAGGGGGGAAATGGGAATCAAGTCAGTTATCCACTATCTGGACATTTTTCTTTTCATGTGACGAGACCAGTGTCTTATGAAAACCTATAATGAATGGGGATAGTATTGGGACAGTCATGCTCCTCAGATTTTGATGATCAGTGTCAGGACACCAGGGCATTAGAGTCAAGGCCCACAGAGTAGCCCTGGTACCTTGGTGTTCTTTGGATCACGCAGACAAAGAGGAGTGGTAGCTATAATAGTACCTTTATTACAGAAGGTGCAAACACAACTGTAACACAATAACTATATTAAATCGCCAGCATCTAAAAACCTCCCCAACACATCCCCAGATAAAGATATGAGGAACCGTTACATATGTTTAAACAGTATTTATTTGGCCGGGCTAAGTTGTAAAAAAGTCTCTGGTCCTGATGCTTTTGTCACAATAGCTCAGTACTCAGGTCTTCCAGATTCCTCCGATTTCTACACTTCTAGGCTTGCTGGTCCTGGCCTCTCGGCCTTAAGCTCACTACCGAGACGTTAGCAGCCTGGACCCCTGTCACCCTACTCCTGTAGGCACACCAGGGAGTAAATGTATCAAGCTGAGAGTTTTCCGGCGGGTTTGAAAAACCAATCAGATTCTAGCTATCATTTATTTAGTGCATTTTACAAAATGAAAGCTAGAATCTGATTGGTTGCAATAGGCAACATCTCCACTTTTCAAACCCGCCGGAAAACTCTCAGCTTGATACATTTACCCCCAGATGTGCAGACTCACAAGCAGCTCCCATGGGTCAGAGTTATACTGTTGCACCATGTTCAGCCAGAGATGTGCCTAGATGTAAAATTGTAATCAGGACACACGTTGGAGCTGGTAGGAGACAGATCTTCAATACCAAACTCAGGATATCCAATAAACAACCCTTGGTCTCCTTGCAGGCTCTTTTTAAACAGTTCAGAATTCCCACAGGTGAAATCCCGTCCTGTAAGTCCGTACAGAATGCCATTGGCTCCCAAATCAGGGGTTGGATATGGGAGTGGAGAGAAGTCATCCCCACATGGGTTTCCCCCCAGCTGGTCTAGTGCATAGTAGTCTGACACAGTCCTAGAGAGAACAATAGAGTAGCAAACTGGTTACTGCAGGGCTTAATCCCAGATGATGAATAGCAACTTCCTGTTTCAATCCCTTCTATACATTCATATGAATTGTTAACGAGTAACCACAAGAGAAATTAGCTCTTAAAAGTTTGTCCTCGTATGTACATTTTCTCAAAATAAAAAATAAATGGCTAAACTAATGTTATTATTTTGTTAGGGTGACTTGGAACCAAATTCAAGACACGCTGCCCACATTATACTATCATGTTACTTTGTACTGATACTACCTCAGTGATATAAGACAGTAGTAGACTTACAAGATTTCAATCTTGGATCAATATAAGCCAATATGTATACATGGATATCCTCCTGGAATATTGTCCTCTTACTGGATCTCCTTATGATAGGTGTTTAAAAGACAAGTGAGAACTGATAGTGCATTATCTCACGTAGCCAAAGTTTTATTGCACCAAAGAAGCATAAAAGCAATGTATAATACAAATATTGGCTTATATTGATTCAAGATTGAAATCTTGTAAGTGTATATCCGATAGGGGATTGAGAACACCAATCATGTGGTGTTTTTGTCGTAATTAACAACCCCCACTGGATCCTTGGGATATTTAGTGGTTTTCGGTGTAACCACATATTATATGTTACGCTATGATATGATTTTTTTCTTTTCACTTTTTTTATGTGACCACAATCGTGGTGAATGCCAGAAATCTGTAAGTTACTTTGATCACTGCAAATTTCTGGAATTTGTGGAAGACATACATCAAGATGGAAAGAATATATATATATATATATTATTTCACAGTTGACTCTTTAAAACTGTTAGCGCCAGCTCTGTCACCATTGGTTATTTTTACAGTTTTTTTATTTTTGCACATTGTATGTGGATTGTGTGTGTGTGTGTGTGTGTGTGTGAGAGAGAACAGAGGCTGCTTTCAGTTGGCCTGCACAGATATACCAATCTTTTTATTGTATTATAATCAACAATTGTCTGAGACGCAAAAGAGGAACCAAGTATGACAGCCAGCATCCTGCTGCACAGCGGATCACTAAAGCCATGACAGCTATGTTATCACTGGATGTGAGTCCAATTTCCCCATCAATGCATCAGGTTATAACCGATTAGTTGAGATCATGTGTCCACGTTACCAAATTCCATCACAATCTTATTTCTTCTTAACAGCAATTGCTGTACTGTGAGGTTAAACAAAAAGTCCTTCAGTCCCTAGAAAATTTCATTGTACCGACTGTCCACTTAGCTACAGATATGTGACAAGCGTCACTGGTCAAACAAAAGACTATATAACTGTGACAGCCCACTGGGTTGTGTATAATACACAGTGTCAGGTCATTCTCCGCACCCTGCCATATAGCCGCTCACTAGGACAGATGTGATGCTGCCCCTCACACACAATTACCTTCACAGACAAACATTTAGATTGTAAAAGCAACATATATAAATATATATATATTATATATATATATATATACAGTATATGCATTTTGTTTGTGGGGGGAGGGGGGTGCTGCTCACAATCAAACAGTTCCCTATTTTTCCCCACTAAATATTTCAGATGTCGCTGATACTGCCCCTGGCACTACTGTCATCAGATTTAAACATCTTTGATTTTAAAATTAAGAAAGAATAGTTTTTGTTAACTCTTAAATAGTTTAATAATATACCCATCTGCTTCCACTTCTAAATGGCAGCTGAGAACAGGAAGGACGGCTATACATGGAAGATATCGATCCAATACTCACGAGATCTGACATTTTACATGAAATGACATTTTGCCTCATTTTCAGATCGGAATTTGGAGCAAGACACTGAGTCATGTCTCAATTCGACTCTGTACCCTAAAATTCCTGTCTATCTAATTCTATCTCCGTACCGCTCATCTCTAGTGAAACATAAAAAAACAAAATGTGGGGGAAAAGTAAAAATTCTTCTTGTTTCACACACAACAATGGGAAATACCCCACTAAGTAGTCTTATGCCAATATATAGATAGTTTTTTTTATAACATAACCATTCAGGTCATGGCTTCACTTCCCTATAATTCACACAGTTCATCCATGTTACACATATGTACATAACTAAGACATAGGGCTGTCATACATATGGCCATTTACAGTTACACAGCTCTCAACCAATGGCTGATCAGGGATTACTGGGCACTGAGCTACCTGGGTTGGTGATGTCACAGAATTCTCTTCAATCTGATTGGTTGGAAACAGCTGTTTACACTTGAATTTCAAACAGAGCGTCTGTCATCTCCACAGGTAATGTAACAAGACTGGGACGGGGATTATATTATAAATGGGATATATTCAGGAGGTGAGAATAATTTACAGTCTGTGTATTCCTGGTTTACCCATCTCTAAGCCCTGTGTTAATGGCTTTAACCTGGTAACAATATTTACAGTACAGTATAAGTATAAAAAGAATGTGGACCTGATTTTAAACCCAAATACATTTAAAAATCCAATTAAAAAGTAATGTGGAAAATAGATATTTGAGTAATGTCAAATACTTTACATGAAGCATATCTTCATGTAGCTACTTCTGCCATTGATTTAATTTCCTATGACAGTAAGTAACAAGCTTAGTGGGAAACAGTCACTATCATATTTTTACAAGAACTATATTTAATGCTGCAGTTTACATTAGAACGTTACACATGAGAATGTTTGATTTTGGCACACTGGGTAAGCACTTGCCAAGGTGATTATTGTAGTCTGGTGTAAGGTCCTAATGCAGGTTACCCATAGACTGGTCATTAGGATACCTCCTACCTGCCATCAGAATCGTTAGGAGGTACAGAATTCAAGATAACTGGGGGAGATTACTTTGTGGTTTGCCTATGAGTAGTGACTAACGAGATTGTGTCTGACCTAATAGATTGGCAGATTCACAAGTAATTCCCCATGATTCACACAGTTCATCCATGTTACACATATGTACATAACTAAGACATAGGGCTGTCATACATATGGCCATTTACAGTTACACAGCTCTCAACCAATGGCTGATCAGGGATTACTGGGCACTGAGCTACCTGGGTTGGTGATGTCACAGAATTCTCTTCAATCTGATTGGTTGGAAACAGCTGTTTACACTTGAATTTCAAACAGAGCATCAGTCATCTCCACAGGTAATGTAACAAGACTGGGACGGGGATTATATTATAAATGGGATATATTCAGGGGGTGAGAATAATTTACAGTCTGTGTATTCCTGGTTTACCCATCTCTAAGCCCTGTGTTAATGGCTTTAGCCTGGTAACAATATTTACAGTACAGTATAAGTATGAAAACTTGGACCTGATTTTAAACCCAAATATCTCTAAGAATTGAAAGGTGAACACAAAGGGGAACATTTTCTAAAATGGTTGTACAGAAAATGTGTATTATTATTATTATTATTATTATTATTATTATTATTATTATTATAAATTTTTAAGGCCAACTGTGCTTTACAGATTAGTGAGTAAAACATGTCATACATGAAACAGGTACATACAATATAGATAAAATAAAAGCCAATATAAAAACCAAGGGTAGGGAGAGAGCTTACAATCTAATGAGAACAATCAAAGTGCAGCAAATAATGTATAAGCCAAAAATGCCCCATAGCTAATAAAAAATGCCCCAGTTAGTGCCTTGTGCATTTCCTACACCAGGTCTGACGTTCTATGGGCCCTAGTGATAGTCTCCAGCCCTTTATTCAGATAAGCCCACTTGTGGGGTCACAGGGGGAGCAGCAGATTAACCTGTATATAATAAAAGAGTGAATCTACAGGACTGTAATGGTGCCCATGTGCATTAGCCCCAATGTGAACTAAACTAATCCAGAACTAACAAAATGATTTTAGTCCATCTTGAGCCCCCCGTGATAGAGAACCAAAGATGGATGGAGAGAAAGGGGGTGAGTGGAAAGTAACAGAGATTTGAAAGGATGAGGAAGTAATGGGGTGAGGGGAGAAGGATGAGCGAGGGGAGACAAGACAAGGTTGGGGGTAAAGTGTAGAATACATTTAAACACAGTGGGCCTGATTCATTAAGGAGAACAAAGCAATAAAGGACTATATTTGATCCTAGACAAAACCAGGTTAAAATGCAAGGGGTGCAAATGAGTTTATTATTTTGCATATAAGTTAAATACTGGCTGTTTTTTCATGTAGCAAACAAATACTTGATAGCTTTATTTTTACACCGAATTTTAAAGCTGAACTAGGACATGCCCTACCCCTAAATTTACCTCACTCTCCAATGCAACATGGTTTTGCCAAGGTGCAAAGTTACTCATTTATTTTGCTTTTCTTTCCTTAATGAATTAGACCCAGTACCTTTGGGACACATTTTTTGAGACCTGCTTTTAGTAACTTTTTTTATTAAATAATGAAGAGCTCTGAAAGTAACCATGTTTTTAATAATTTTCCTAACAACAGATTGATCGCTAAGTCTGACAAGAGACAGAAAAATGAGTGAAGACAAACCTGTCATCCGCAGTTCTTCCAGATGTAAGAAAAATATAAATGTGTTCGTTAGGGCGGGGAACCCAGTGGTAATATCAAACAAGAATTTAATACGGACATTTAGGGCACCCAGTGGTACACCCAGCACCCCCCATCCCCCATCTTTCATGTAAGTCCGATGTAACTTGTTGAGTCCTGAAGCCGCTGTCAGCATGTTCTGTTACAGACAGATAGCGCTCACCTTCCGGTCCTGCCCTGGTCTCTGGCTGTAGGAGAGCAAACTGCCAGTTAGGGGTAAGAGAAGAACTGCTCCGGGCCCTGACAGCAGAGTTTGCAGGGTAGTTTGTTTTCTATGATTGTCAGCAAATTATGGCTCCATTTGTGTGTTTATTAACAGATTATGGCCCCGTTTTCTATGACTGATGCTTTAATCCGGTGACAATTTTTTAACGTTATCACTAAATATTATATGGGAGCTGCTTTACATATATAAAATAGCAGATTTCCTCCAACTGGATATGGGCTTTTTCTGGTAAGATATATTTTGGTTCCTCCCTATATCATGTTTGCGCCAATGCCTCTCAGTATGTGTTTTTTCCTTGTTTATGGTATAGTTTCACCACAATTGATAAGCAGTATGGTAGTTACCTCCCAAATGTCCCAATTTCAGCAGAAGAGTCCACTATCCTGCCCGGGGACATATTTGTCCAGCTTGTGGGAATGTTGGGATAAGGGCGATAGCTAATGACCACGCCCTCACTGTGCCTTGACCACGCCCCATCAAGATGTGGTCATGTTTGTCTACTTTGTATGTCCCTGTATTTTGTATACTCTGTTTTTCCCAATACCTGTTCTGCCGATCACTGTGTTATATTACATATCAACTACGATAGTAATAATAATTAATGGGACTCATGTACTAGCCAAGGTCCACGGTTATGCCGCGGTAGCTAGCTTTTCCATGTAGATCAGTTATGGACTCTCTATCGGCATAGGCCACATTCTAATCGGAAAATTTCACAGAAGCGATGTTCAAATTGAAAGTCCCTTATCCCACCTGAGTGTCAGACGGTGCAGACTGGATCTACACACAAGAGGGAGCTATTGCACACAAAGGAACGCACATAAGAGACAACTGGGGAGGAACTAAGGGTGAAAGGCACAAAACAGGGATAATGAACAAACACATGGATGAAGATCAGACACATAAGGAACATGTTTAACAGATTTTATATTGCTAATACCATGGGTAAATTAATGATAATTTATAGTAAAACAAAGTCACCCATCATTGAGAATATATTAGCTGATAATGAATATTCTTGTCTCCCCAGTGCCAGAAGCTGTAATGGAGACCCTCGTTGGAGATCCCAATGACACCTCCCGGAGGAATAAGGAAAACATCGCTGGACATTCCATCGCTGAGGTAAAATGTCTTGTCTACTATATTATATATGGAAGATCGTTGTTCAATTCTAAATTGAGGCACAGGTTAAGCTTCAACACATGTGACAATGCGCTTATGTTGTAATATTGTTACATTTTAGTTATATTATAAGTAATATTCAGTCTTTATTCCATGCCTCCCAACTTTTGCAATCCCCGAATCAAAACAAAACACAGTTTGCAGCAGTGCGTCCATAAATGGAGGTGTGGTCACATCACAATGGGTGCGTGGCCACACCCTCATGGGCACCCTTTACCATCCTCCCCTAACAACGCCAAAGATTTTAGTCTCTTCTATGTATAAAGATGTACATGTAATATTATGGGCCAGATTCATGTTCAGACTTATCTTGCGTGAAATAGACCTGCGCTTGCTCCAAAACGGACTTTACTCCAATTAACGCAATTGCATGTAATTCATGTCCAAAGCAAATGACACTTACGACTGCCTACAACACATAAGGGAACAATGGTGGCAAGGTTTTTCTCCTGGACAAAACCATGTTACAATGCAAGGGGTGAAAATAGGGTTATTATTTAGCACATAAGATAAATACTGGCTGTTTTTCATGTAACACACAAATACTTGATAGCTTTAATTTTACACTGAAATTTAAAGTTGATCTAGGACATGCCCAACCCCAACTATAAATCTACCATGACATTTTAAATTTGCCTCCCACTCCAAGGCAACATGGTTTTGCCAAGATGCAATGTTACTCCTTTTTTTACTTATGGGTTCCGTGATCTTTTCTTAAGAGCAAGTTAGGTGCAAGTTGCGTTCGGACTTGAATCAGGCCCTATATGAGCCTCCTCTTCAAGGTTCTCATGTTTCCCTAACATGATCCTCACCAGGTAGTGGTCCGGGTACCAGTTATTCCCACCAATGGTTCTTTAACATCCATCTTGCAAAGAGCCTGTGGTATGAATCAGCAGTCATTTTTATACCAGTATCATGTAAATTTCATCACTTAAATTCAAAGTTGAAATGTATTAATAGTCTCTAGTAACCTCTGTCCTTGTTATTCCAATTCACTGGCTTTCCTTTGTATTGAGAGTCATTCATTTGTTTCCCTCCTACAGTATGTTTGTAATGACATTTACTTTTTATTTTCCCGGTTGTCTTAGGAGAGTGTATCAAGCCCGAAGTCACCACCACAGGGATTTTATGTGGGCTCCAGCTCGGAGGTATTTTCTACATATATAACTTTCTAAAGATATAAGTCTTTCCATCAGTGGACTCTTCATTTTATATTTACTTATTTTACACCAATGGTATATGGTTGAGGTTGAAGCCATAGGTCCTGGTGGTGATGTGATGGTGGGTGGTCTACAGCAACATCAAACTGTGTGGTGTGGTAAGACAAAAAATGAAATCCAGTCCCCTGGATAAGTGTAATTAAAATGATTGCCCCCTTGTTGTTCATAATTAATCCCTAAATGATATTAATTATTATTAGTGCCCCCTTGATGATTATAAATTATAATAGTGCCCCCTTAATGATATAATTATTTTAGGGTTTCTCTCTTTTTTCGTCTCTCTTGTGTCCAGCACCTGTTCACGCAGTGTGTGCAGGGAGGCCCCTGGACGTGACGTAATAACGCTGTCATACTTAGGGGAGCCGGGGGCCCCTGCATACAGTCAGATCTGGGACTAGGTGCTGCTGGCAATTAAGATGGCAATTTTTAAAGGAGAACCCCGGCGTGATCTGTGTATCTGCTAAAATGTAACATTCTCAACTTGTATAAGTTAATGGTAGATGCAACTTATTTAGGAAATAGGACAGACTGTATAGGCGAGCATCACATATCTGGGGTTAACCATATTTACTTTTTATGTTCCCGGTTGTCTTAGGAGAGTGTATCAAGACCGCAGTCACCACCGCGGGTATTTTATATGGGCTCCAGCTCGGAGGTATTTTCTACATATATAACTTTCTAAAGATATAAGTCTTCCCATCAGCGGACTCTTCATTTTATATTTATTTATTTTACACCAATGGTATATGTTTGAGGTTGAAGCCATGTGTTGAGAGACTTTCATTTTTAAAACCCATATACTTCCTCCTACAATATGTTTGTAATGACAATTACTTTTACTGCCCCCGGTTGTCTTAGGAAGATGTACCAAGCGCCGGATCAGCACCTCCAGGAGTACATTTGGATTCCAGCTTGGCGGTAAGTATTGTCTAGGTATACAGCTTTCTAAACATATAAATCTTCCCATCAGCGGACTCTTCACAGATTGAATATGGTTGAGGTTGATGGGGCTTGTTAGCGGTGGGTGGTCTACACCAACAGCGAGCTGGGTGGAGGACTGGAGCAAAGATGAAATCCAGTACTTCTCAGGTACCAGATGCAAACATCCGATCTCTATTATCTGTCTGCTAATATGGGTCATTTCTATATCTGACCTTGAGAAAACTATCCTGTTCAGTCGTCACAATGACCGAAATATACTGTCTCCCGTTTTCTTTCTTGTCCTGGATTCATAGAACTCCCTTCCACTTACTTGTATACGTATGAATGGAAGAGGTGTAACATAATCTACAAGAGTAGATCAGTTAGATATGAATATTCCCAACGGTCTGTGAGGTCATTTTGGTGAATGATGTTTGAGAACAGAGATGTCTCATGTTTATAATGACATTTACTTTTTCTGCATCCTGTTTTCTTAGTGTTGTGCACCAACACCGGATACAGCTTTAGAAAAATATCTTCTGAATTACACCTTTAAGGTATGTTCTAGATATACAACTTTTTAAAATATAAGTCTTCCCATCAGCGGACTCTTCATTTTATATTTATTTATTTTACACCAATGGTATATGTTTGAGGTTGAAGCCATGTGTTGAGAGACTTTCATTTTTAAAACCCATATACTTCCTCCTACAATATGTTTGTAATGACAATTACTTTTACTGCCCCTGGTTGTCTTAGGAAGATGTACCAAGCGCCGGATCAGCACCTCCAGGAGTACATTTGGATTCCAGCTTGGCGGTAAGTATTGTCTAGGTATACAGCTTTCTAAACATATAAATCTTCCCATCAGCGGACTCTTCACAGATTGAATATGGTTGAGGTTGATGGGGCTTGTTAGCGGTGGGTGGTCTACACCAACAGCGAGCTGGGTGGAGGACTGGAGCAAAGATGAAATCCAGTACTTCTCAGGTACCAGATGCAAACATCCGATCTCTATTATCTGTCTGCTAATATGGGTCATTTCTATATCTGACCTTGAGAAAACTATCCTGTTCAGTCGTCACAATGACCGAAATATACTGTCTCCCGTTTTCTTTCTTGTCCTGGATTCATAGAACTCCCTTCCACTTACTTGTATACGTATGAATGGAAGAGGTGTAACATAATCTACAAGAGTAGATCAGTTAGATATGAATATTCCCAACGGTCTGTGAGGTCATTTTGGTGAATGATGTTTGAGAACAGAGATGTCTCATGTTTATAATGACATTTACTTTTTCTGCATCCTGTTTTCTTAGTGTTGTGCACCAACACCGGATACAGCTTTAGAAAAATATCTTCTGAATTACACCTTTAAGGTATGTTCTAGATATACAACTTTTTAAAATATAAGTCTTCCCATCAGTAGACTCTCCATATTATATTTATTTAACACAGATGGAATATGGTTGAGGTCATGGGCATTGCTGGTTGGTGATGGTTTGGTGGTGGGTGGTCTACAGCAATGTGTACATATCAGATATCTATTATGCTCCTGTTAATATGAATAATTTCTATATCTGCACCTGATAAAACTATGCTGCCCAGTCATCACAATGTATAAAATATTCTGTCTTCTTCTTACTCACCCACTTGTATGAGTATGAGTGGATGAGGTGTAAAGTAATCTCCTTCAGTAGATCATTTCGACCTGAATAGATCTGACAGTTCATAAGGCCACTATGGGGAAAGATGTTTGAGAACAGAGATCTCACATCTATAATAGAGTTCTCTGGAATCAAATTGAATAAGAAAAGGTTCCGTACAGAGAGTGCTTGTTATGTGGCCATGGTGCACTGCTGGATGACTGACAGTGATGCCTCAATCCCTGACCGTGGTGATAGTATGGTGATGGTGATAGTATGATGTTTAAGGGCAAGTTACTCCACCCAGTGCAGAAACACAGGGCCAGGCCAGTGCCTCCTATAGAGAAGCACATGGCAGCAATCTGCACCCAGGAACTTCTAAGATAAGAGAATTATACAGGTCACTCTTTCTTGCTTTAAAGACATAAGAAGTTGGGCAGTCAGGTGACATTTTTCGGACTTTGAGGTCATTACTCATAAGATCTGGTTGACCTGCTGTCATCATATTGTGAATGTAGCAAAGGAGGCAGAGTTAGATTAAGGATTTGGGGGGCCCAGGGTACATAAGAGAGGGGGGCCCTATGGTCTAACGTTAACAGCACAGTGCCATCATTCAGGGAGAGAGTTACTAAGTCACATAGTTCTAAACCTACTACAATAATACACTATTAAATGTCATGTGTGTATGTATATATATATATATATATATATATATATATATATATATATAAAATCATATATATATATATATATATATATATATATATATATATATAATAATAATGTAGTAATGTAGTAATCTATGTATGAAATGTAAAATTTACATAAATTCAAATTTGCAATATCATCCTAGACCCTAGTAACTCCTACTCTTGTTATAACAATTCACTGGATTTTCTCTGTATTCATTTTAAAAACCCATATTCTCTCTCTGTAATAACATTTACTTTTTCTGCTCCTTGTTGTCCTATTAGTGCGCACCAAGACTGGAGTCACCGCCCCCAGGATTTTATCTGGATAACAGCTCGGAGGTATTTACTAAGATACAACTTTCTAAAAATATAAGTCTTCCCATCAGTGACCACTTCACATTATATTAATTTTACACAGATGAAACATAATTGAAGTTGAGGCCATTGGGCCTTGGTGGTGGTGGCGGTGGGAGGTCTAAAGCAACAGCAAGCTGGGTGGAGGGGTGGAGGGGTGGGGCAGAAAAATGGAATCCAGATCAGATACCAGGTACAGCAGAGGATATGTGGAAAAATCAGATTTCTATTATGCTTCTGCTTATATTAGTAATTTTTATATCTGGGCTTGCAAAACATTTAGATTTCTGTTGAGAACATGACAAAATATCCTACCCCACACTTGCTGCCTAGGTGTGATCTTTGGCTCAAAACTATCCTTTATTCCCCACATCCCATCTCTATCTCTCTGACCCCCTGACCAACATTGCTGTGTGACTGGATCATATAGCCCACTGAGCACTTTTTACAGTTGCAATCTGACCAATATACAATATATAGCACTTAACCTCATGTATCAAACTTACATTGTCCCATAGGTTGTAAGCTTGTGAGCAGGGTCCTCTTACTTCTCTGTCTGTCTGTATTACCCAGTACTGTTTTATTACTGTGTTTGTATCCATTTGTAAAGCACTATGGAATATGCTGGCGCTATATAAATAAATGATGATGATGATAGTACCAGAGGTAGCAAAAGTCAACACAAAGCCCAGGAGTAGAGCTGGACATCGGGAAATCTTCTACCTCCTGATAAAATTGATCTCTTTAGGATCGAGTGTTTGATTCCTGAGGGTTTCCCATTTCATGCAATGTTTGTAAATATCTGCTAAATTACACTATCAGCTACTATGATATCCTACTATTAGTCTGGGGATGGTCTTCTCATTTGTTTGGTTCACGTGAAGTGCTATCCTGTTTTACGAGTACTAGGAATGTATCTTTGGCTGTAGCTCCTAAAATTTCAGTCCATTATTGGTATTTGGCTTCCGCATGTAGATTAATATAACAGACGCAACACAAATATAATCTGCCTTGTTTGTTAAACCATGCGCATGTCCTTTTGGCTTTGTCTACCTGTTTCTTTTATTAAGCTGACATTCTGCTATCTATATGTCCTCTTTTTAATTTCTGTCCAATGCCGTCTACTTCTACTACTGGGAATGTCTTGTTATGATTGGTTACTGCAAGTTACAGCTCATCTGTGATATCTCCATCAGCTTAAAAAAACAAAACAACTTAATGCACATGCAGCCCCAGGAGTGAATTGCGTAAAACTAATGGTTGCTTCATGGTTAGGATATTGTACCTGTGTACATGGTTTACCCCATTGTGTAGTCATTCTTTTCATATGCATACATTTTATCAACAGTCAGAATTCTCAGCATCTGATGAAGTGAAGACAACTGAAGATGCTGGATGTGAAGTTCCCATCAATGAGGTATGGTGGCTTTTTGACTTCATATTTAGATGGATTCTATTATCCTCTGCAAAAGGTCTGATTGGCGGAAACAGATAGATCAGGGGGCGGCTTTGCTAAGTGCAGATAAGGCGCACAACTGTGTCTAGTTTTGCACTGTTATTTTAATGAGCTAGTTTGGGAGGAGAAGCTGCTTTTAGGGAAGCAACTGAATGTTTTGATGTTTGTATATGAGCCTTAGAGCTTCTGTAGTTCATCACATGACTTTATTAGAACACATAATGGTGAAGGAAGCTGGTAAAATATATTATGTCCGCACAATTTGTGCTCTTTAATTAAGTTACATTCAGAGGAGGGAATTCAATTGACAGCATTACTCGTGAGAATAACGCGTTCCTTGCACTATTAATGTTACTACGGTAATAGTGCACATTATTACCGTTAGTACGGTAATCTCAACATTGATTTTTGCTTGCAGCTCTGAAAGCCTTGAGTAGAGAGCCGCGTTAAAATTATCGTACTAACGATAATAGGGCGTGGGCTGCGTTATTCTCACGAGTAACGCTGCCAATTAAATTCCCCCATAGAACATCCAGGCCTGCAATAATAACTAATCCTTGTTACATTTACTAAGATCAGTATCAGTTTTCTTAGCAGGCTTGGACTCAAACTTTTTCCCCCTACAGAATACACATGAGAAACAGACAGCAACAGAACGTCTTCATGCTCTATGCAGCTTGGTCTCAGACTGTACACCATCCCCACCAGAAAGACCGCATGCCTCAATTGACAACATCCCTTCTTCCGTTCCCGTGGTCATCACTACATCACCGCAGGTGGACACAAGAGAGATCACCATCGAGAATGATGCACAAGCAGATTTTTCATTCTTCTGTTTGTGCTCATGGTGCTGCCTTCCAGCAGACCAGCAGCAGCGGAGGCAACAGCAAACATCTGGCCCCCGGAGATCTCGTCTTCAGTCCCTGTGGAGGTGGATTCGTAAAAGATGTGGAAGGGTGGTTTCTGCGAGCAACATCAGTGGAAACCAAGACAATGGCAGCGCTGGGAACTGAGACATACCATCATGCGGCATACAGGGTGAGCTCATGTCTTGCACTGAAGGGTTAAGTTGTTACATAGTCTGATTCTACACATACTAACCTAGGAAACACCTATATTGTACTGATGCACTATCCACAATGTTCTACACATATATACACCAAGAAAATAATAATCAGATTCTGTTGGCTGAATCCCAAGGATTCAACTGAACACAAATCTTCCTAAACCTGCTAGGAATTATCCACATTTTAATCCAAATTCAGGATTCTGTACATCAATATATTTTACATATAATACATTTTCCACATTTAGAAATATAGCTGTAACATAAGTCTTCTAGTTTTACTCTTTCCTTCACCATCAGCCATCTAAAGATACAATATATTTACATAAATTAGTGGTCTTAAGTATGGATTTAACCAAATCTACCAGAGATCTTTAATTCTTCATATAAAACCTGCACATACTACAAATGTATTAGAAACATGAAATTATCTGATAGAAGAGGACTGGTGACTGTATCCGTCAGTGCAAGACATTTCCCCTGTTCATGAGCACGGAAAGATGGACACTGTTGCTGATTTAACACCAGATGTTTCATATAGATATATAGATATATAAATATATAGATCTATTTGTTTCATTTAGATATACAGATATAGATGTTTATGTATTATGCTTAAAATATTGGTAGTTACAAAAAAACAAAAAAAACAAAAAAATTATTATAAGAGTAAGAGAGGGCTGGGATTAGAAGTGATATAAACACTGAGGGTGCATGTAGATGAAAAGGTTAAGGTGACTGGCGGGTCAGGTTCAGGGCAGGATCATGCGTCCTCCCTGGCAGGTCATCGAGTGTCCCCTGCATGATTGCCTCAAATTTAGTTGACCCAGGTCAGCGAGCAGGTCCAGTCGCGGTCGGCTGACCGTAGTTTGTTTACTTTAGCACTGTTGGTGGATGCGGGGACTGCGGCTCCTGGGTCGGGGAGCTCTCTTTCTGTTTCTCCCTCTGCAGGTTCGGCTGGTTGTGTGACATCAGGTCAGAGGTCTGGGCGTGCTTCTTATGCGGAAACCGCATCTACGGCCCTGGTGGGCCCGTCATCACGTGTGGAAGGTGGTAGTCGTGGATCAGTTGGTGAGCATGCCAGTAGGGTGTCTGGTTCTAGCTCTGATTCCAGCTCTTCTATCTCTGGGAGTGAGGTTTCGGACAGGTCTGGGAGGGCAGACACAAGATTGATGAAGCTCCTGGAGAGGAAGTTGTGTAGTACCTGCCATAGGGCGGGGTTGGAAGGTGTTGGTTCCAATGAAGGAAGCAGGATATTGAGGGACGATGTGGTGCGCTGTTCCAATACAGCCGTCAGGGGGATATTAGGTGCCGGGTGTGTGGTAAGATAGGCACAGGTTGTTTTGTGGATATGTTTGCCATCACTAATAAGGCTACAGATGATTTGGCAGCATCAAGGTCACGCTCTGGCGTGTTGACGAGGCATATCGAGAAATTGTCATACCTGGTTATTGAAATTGACACTGTTGCAGGGTGTTGTAAGCTTCCAATGGAGGAAGTAGCTAAGTTGAGGGGTGTGATTGATTCGTTTCAGGGTGAGTGTAAGGTGCAGTAAAAACAGGTGCAGTCACTGCTTGGCCTGCTTAATTTTGCTTGTAGAGTGATACCCATGGGTAGGGTTTTTTGCCAGAAGTTAGAGAGGGCTACGGTTGGGATTACAAAAGCAAGGCATTTTGTGAGGATATCCAAGGAAATTAGAGATTATATGGCTATGTGGTGCATGTTCTTGGAAAATTTTAAATGAGTTTGAAGCTGCTTTGTTTCGGCTTGAGTGTGTAAAGGCTTTTTTCATGGCTTACAGAAATACAACAGAGGGATTGAATGAGACCGAGGTGATATAAACACTGAGGGGGCAGGCAGAGGAAAAAGTACAGGCATACCAGGAGTTAACTTATCTGGGTTGTGGTAGAAATCTGAGTTATCCAATCAGTGGAGCCGGAAGGGGAGGGGTTTGCTTTCCTGAGGAGGCTTATAACATATAGGAAAAGGATGTGACTTCCTCTTGCCGGATAGATTTGTTAAGTGAGTATGGGCTCTCTGTTGTCCTGGTAAGTATTGCTACATAAACTGTTTTTTCACTGTGTTTTTTAACTGTGTTATACTGTTTTTGGTATTGCATTTATTGCTGTGATCGTGTTTATTTAAGTTGTATTTTCAGTGTTCTTTTCTTTTCACATTTCTTCCCAATCCATTCTCCTCCTTGTTTTCTCCACCTTATCTTTTTCCCCTAGTTCTTGTCCCTGCCCCCCCCACTTTCCCCTCTCTCTTTTTCTTGTTTGTTTTTTGTTACCTTTTCCTTCCCCCATTATGCTCCGGGCCAAGAGAGTTAGGGTTCCACCCCACCGCCTCCCTGAGGCTTGTTCCCCCCCCCTCGGCCCTTATTAAGCGGCGAGCCCAGATCCGGGCCTCGCCGACGGGTGTTTCCTCTTCCCCCCTCTCGGGTAGTGGGGTGGGTGTCCCCGGCAGTTCCGCTGCGGCCGCGGCGGCTAGAAAAGTTTATGCGCATGCGCGACGACGCGCACGCAGACGCGCGCGCATGCGCGTCAGTCCATCCCGATTCCGGCGGCCATGTTAGATGCGGGCGCTCCAGGAGCGCCCGTGGATGCCCCTGCAGCCCAGTAGAATTGACAAGGTTGTATAGGGATATGTCTCCTGCTCCCGGTGGTTATTGGCTTAGACATAGTAATGGTTTTCCCCTTACAAAGTTTCAATTTTCAGCGGTATTCAAAATATGCGTGGTTAAGCTTGGTTTGAGTGCAGCGGACTATGGGACGCATTCCTTTAGGATAGGGGCAGCTACGGTAGCGGCAGAAGAAGGTGTGTCTAAGCAGAGCATTATGGCTTTGGGTAGATGGAAGTCTACGTGTTTTAAGCGGTATGTCAGGCCAGCTGTGGCGCTCTAGCCTTAGACAGGGCGATGTAATAAGGCTGACCTATGACGTTGCGTTGCTTACCTTGTTGAAAGGGAGCGCGGAGGGTTTTGCCATTTCTTTTCTCCGGGGGCCTGATTGGCGGTGGCACCCCGGGGTTTCCGGTTTTACCTCCGCATGGGTCACCCTGCGTTATGCGCGAATGTGGCATTTTTTTGTTTTCAGTATTAATTATGTTTTACGTTTTGCCATTTAATTTACTACTAATAAATTACTCCATGTTGCAGGTGTACGTCAGGATGGGAGGAGTATTTGACTGGTAGGCCATTCATTTGTTTTTTGGGCCGGTAAGAGCGGCCCTGCTCATGATGTGAGCAAATTTTCCAGGGCGGAGTCAATAAGATGGATAGGTGTTAGGGGTATGCGTTGGGAATCTCTGTTGAAGATACTAAAAGACACAGAGAGTAGGTTTGGGCGCCCTTTAGAACTTGTAATTCACCTTGGGGGGAATGACCTGGGTAAGTGGCCCAGTTTAGAGCTCATTGAACATATAAGATCTGATGTCGGGGCCATTAAGTTACATTGGCCAACAGTTCACCTTACATGGTCTGATATTATCCCTAGGCGCAATTGGAGAGGGGCGGATAAACCAGCACGGATTGAGAAAGCTTGTGGGAAGGTAAATAGGGCGGTTCGGAAGACCTTTCAGGAAGTAGGTGGTGGCTGCATTAGTTATCCGTCCATAAGGGCTGTGTTGACGCAGTACTATAGGCCCGATGGTGTACATTTGTCTGATTTGGGTATGGCATACTTTATAGAGCAGATATTTGGTTTTCTTGTTTGGCTATGAGAGGTCGGTTGGTGGCGGGCTGCGGTTCCTGGTGGGGTTCCTTAGCTGTGGCAGTAAGCAGCCCAATCAGCGGCCATTTTGTTACATTGAAGGCGTAGTAGGCACTCTCCTCTTAAAGGGATTGGGCAATTAGCAGAATAGCACTTCGGGTTTAAGGGGCTCCGCTTAGGCGGGCGGGCCTCAGCTAATATGCCAAATGGGGGAGTTTGGCATTTTACGCCTAGTCGAGTCCAAATTAGTTTGGACGGAATTTACAACTAGTAGGTGTGGCCTGGATGCTGATTGGTCTGTTTATGTTGGCCACCAATTTTTCCCCAGCAGGTTTCGCCTATAATAAATTCCTGACCTTTCAAACGCCAATTCAAGTCTCTGTGTCGTTATTTTAGTTGTTAAGTTAACTCTGGTTAAGGTTAAAGATGGTATAGAAGGTTGTCCACCATAAGCGGTTTACAGGTGAGTTGTTAGCTTCATCTAGATCGGCAATCGGTTCAGGGTTACTTCACAGAAATGTTGTGGTTAAGAATGATAACATAGCTTGTAAGATCCATAGATCGAAGACTGATCCTTTGGGTAGGGGGCGGTGGATTACCTAGCATCGTAATCAGGATATTGCAGTTTGCCCGCTTGAGTTTACAAGATTGTATAGAGATATGTCCCCTGCTCCTGGTGGTAATTGGCTTAGGCACCATGATAGGTACCCCCTTACGAAGGTCCAGTTTTCCGCGGTCTTTAAGAATTGTATTGCTAAACATGGATTGGATACAGCAGACTATGGGACTCATTCTTTTAGAATAGGAGCGGCTACAGTAGTGGCGGAGGAGGGTGTGTCGGAACAGAGTATCGTGGCTTCGGGTAGGTGAAGGTCTAAGTGTTTCAAACAGTATGTTAGGCCAGATGTTGCGCTCTAGGCTTAATAATGCAATGTGGTAAGGCTGACCCATGACATGCGTTGCTTGTCTTGTTAAAAGGAGGCGTGGAGGGATTTGCCATTTCTTTTCCCCGGGGGCCTGATTGGCTTGTGGCACCCCGGGGTTTCCGGTTGTAGCTCCGCATGCGTCACCCTGCGTTGCACGCAAATATATAGTAGTGTCTTTCTCTAATACCATGTATTATGTCTTGAAATTTGTTTTATGTGCATTTTACTCCATGTTGCAGGTTCACGGCAGGATGGGAAGCATTTTTGGCTGGTCGGCCATTCATTTGTTTTTTGGGCCGGTAAGAGTGGTCCTGCTCATGATTTGAGCAAATTTTCCCGGGCAGATTCAGTTAGATGGTTAGGTTTTAGGGGTTTACGTTGGGCGACGCTATTAAAGATTCTAAGGGATAGCGAGATAAAGTTTGGGTGCCCTTCAGTGCTTATAATCAACACTCTAGGCACCCAACCACCATGGCATTACTAGTGTTCTGTATTTAATAAATAGGCCTTCTTACCCCAACCAGAACTAAAATTAAATTAATAGCCTTCTCAGCATTAACAGTTAAACAAACCCAACCCCCCCCCCCCCACCCAACCAGTCCAAAACAATAAATTAGTACACATTTAATAATTAGGATATTTTACCCCAACCAGCCCAGCATTAAATTAATATACTTAAATACTTAAATAAATACTTAAATTTAATAAATAAGCCTCCTACCCCCCAAACAGCCCCAACCTTAAATTAATAGCTCCCATGTTTAATAATTAGGCCTCCTCCCCCCTAAAAACCCCAACAGTATATTCTTAGTGTTTATGTTTAATAAATAAACTTCCTTCCTCCCAACCTTCCCCAACATTAGATTAATAACATTCCGATTTGATTTTTAAATCAATTTCACCCCCACCAGCCCAAAAATTAAATTAATAGCATTTCCATTTAATAAAAGGTCTATTTCACCCAACCAGCCTTAATATCAAGTTCATAACGTAATATTTTCCACCATATTTAATTGCAGATGTGCTGGAAACAACATACTTTGCATTGCTGGGGAATGGGGTATTTTCTGTGGTAAAGAGCTGGCTAAGTCCTGATGATCTAGCAGCTTCAACCTTTTCTTTTGGGCTGGAAAATGTTGTTGCAGCTCTTGTTGTCTAGTAGCTTGGGTCTTTTCCTCTAGACTGCCACTCCTGTAGCATGTAGTCTGACAGCTTGACTCTGGGTAATGGGGATGACAAAAACCTGTCCACATCCCATGACCAAGATCGTTTCCCAGGAGCACATCTCACATTTATTTGCCAGCTCCCGAATCGAGACGTACCCTCACCGTGGGCACTTCGAGTCCATCTGGAACTGTGACTTTGGCAGTCTAGCCTGGCAATGCTGCAGCAGGTTCAGCAAGGATGGGGGGCTCACCACAGTGATTGAGGTCCCTGAGACTCTCAGGCCTTCTCCCTGCAATGGTCCAACTTGGGTGCTTCCACCTCTTTTTGGGTGTCTTTTTGGCCTCTTCACTGAGTCACTTTTCTCTGTGACATACGCCACTGGACTTTCTGGGGCAAGAACAATCTTTTTAGGCCCACCTCCCTTAGTCGGGTATGCAAGTCAGCCTGTGGGACAGTCTGGCCTTAGGTGACCGGTTTTCCCACAGCCATAACACTTCCTATCCAGTCTAGTCTGATGACTTCCAGGAACAGGGTGGAATTGCAGCTAGCTACAAGCACCTGGGTTAGTGGCTACTGTTAGGATCTGCCTCATGATGCTGCTTTAGCTCCTGCCTCTGGGACTATATTTATTATTATATTGACCCTGCAGTACCTGTGAACCACCAGAGGTGCTGTTATTCTGCCTTCTCTTCTCACTATCAGGGACTACTAGCTGCACTATGTTAATCATTCGCACCTGATTGTCTCCTATATATGCCTGCCTCTCCCAGTTTCCTTTGATGGTCATTAATGTTTCTATGCCTGTAATGTTTATTTACCCTTGGACTAACTGCCTTGCTTTTTCTCTTTTCCTGTGGAAATCCTTGCTTAGCCAGTTTCTGCTTTTCTGTAAGCATTTAGCATTCATCTCTATCTTGTCACTTGGAGGTAAACCTGATATTTGCCTTATACCTGGAAGTCTGTTTATTCACTGATCTGGCCTGTGTTTAACTTGCATCACATGGACTGTGTTTTTCACTACATTAAACAGTTTAATACTTTCAATATATTTCTGGCTCCGTGGCTTTAATTACAAGGACCTAGTTTGTGGAACAGGATTGTAACTACTTGCTTGGCGGAGTGATCAACAGCAGAGGGATGTTCTTCAATTCATAAAATTTGGTGTTGGCTGCTAGACTGGCGCTTCTGCCAGGGTGGCCAAACCACTACATTTTGATTTGCCAACTGGGCCGCTACTTCAAATATTATTGTGTTGTGGTCCAGTACCAATTTTTTTACCCTCTGTGTGCAACGGCGAGATAACTGCTCCCTGCAAATTAAACCATTTAAATCCACCCAGGTCTTGACACCAGATCCATTCACACATCTCATCACGAACTGCCACAACTGGTTAGCAAATTCCTCATGGTTGATGAGAAGGCTTCTGCCAGATCCTCACATTTCTGCCAGTAGGTTCCTGGGGTAATAATGTAGCACTTAAAGAGAACTTTCTTTACCACTTCAGAGTCTGCACAGTCATCTGGGGTCAATACACAATAGGCCTCTAATGCACGCCCTTGCATTGTAAGGACCAAATAATTGACCCACTCCTTTTTGGACAAAGCATGGAGTTTAGAAATCATTCCAAACACCTGCAAGTGTAGATCACTGTCTCCAACACCGTCCTCAAATTCGGTAAAGTGACAGGACCCAAATCATGGTGCAGCAGATGATGACTTTTTACTGTACAATTTTTCTTGCTTTGCACAGGATTTCGAGATCTACCTTGGACATTGCGGTGTAGTTAACCATCTTTTGCATTCCCTTGTGTGGAAGGAGCTCTTCACTTGAGTAACTCGGCTCTCCAAAAAAAAAACCCTAGCATTATCAAATTGCTTGCCACCAGTTATAAACTGTGACTGGATGGGCTTACTCTGCTACCCAGTGTTTGGAGAGGGAGATCTTAAACAGTTTAGTTGGGTTTCCTTCTTACTGTCTGTATCTGGCTGTTACTGACCACTTCTACTGGTGTCACCTGTCAGCAGATATTCACCGACTGTGAATGCCAACTGCACATGAGTTGTAGGAGAATAATGTTGCCACCAGCTGTCCCCAGGCTCTTTGAGCTCCAGTATGGTGCTCTGCAGACTGGGACTCCTGGATTCATGTGTGAATCTAGGAGGCGCCTCTGCAAGTCTCCTCCAGAAGCCACTGAACTACAGCTGCCAGCGGAGTTTACACACAGAGAGCTCCTGGCTCCTACTTTATCCAGGGGCTGCTCCTGCAGCCCCCACTGTACCATCAGGGATTGGAGACCCCTCCGACACTCCAGTCATCCTGTACTTACAAATGGGAACCGGAGTGGAGGAATTAAAGCTCTGGCTGAGCTCCGATCCTCACTGGACCAGCAGTGGGGTGAGAAGCAATTTCTTTTGTTTTATACACATTTGAAATAACATTTTATAAACACACATATCACTTTATACATTTCTACTCCTGGGCTAACCCTTTCAGCGCCAATATCTACATTTATATATTTATTAAAATACACTTTAAAATACATTGCACCTCCAGCACATAGCACTGGGGGGTTAACACAATTGGCACCGCAGCATTGGAAGGGTTAATCTTTACACGGATGGGAAACCAGCCACAGGGTATGGTAAAATCTACTAACTACATCTTATTAAGATCAGAATTATGCAATCACTCTGCCAGTGTGTTAAAATTTAATATAATCCTACTTTGTTGTACAGTATCCGACAGTTCGCATTTTCCCAAGAGTCATATATATAAAACTTCCAAGTTCAAATATAATATATATTTTCTATACTTTCCGATGCCTTGTTTTTTATATGATATTATACTTTCTTCACATTCCTTACATTGTACTACCACATAATTAATTATACTTTTATTAAAATAACCAATTGTTTAGTAATTCCCATGATGTTCATTATTCATTTTGTACCTCAGAGACAACAAAATTTAATCTGTAGGAATGAAACATGTTAAATGTTATCTAGATGTAAAATAAATTCCCTGATTAAGTAGATACAGTGTTTCTAGAGTCTTATTCTTTGTCTTAAACTGATTTGGATATTCCAGTCCTCATGTTCTCTCCAATCTATTAACTGCTACAGCTGCTGTACACGTGTATGCTGGTGCCCTATCGTGTATATATATTCTTTAAAAGTCCCTTTCTGTTGAATATTGTGATGACAAGACAATACACTGTCATGATAGTGATATGCTGCAGCAGAGGAGCACCTAAATCTGCATTACCACCTAATTGTTGCATGTTATCATGTTACTCACCTGCTCCTCCTCTCTCTGGAGCCCTGGGGCCTGCTCCATGCACAAGTGTTTCCCGTGGTTCCGTGGTTCCTCTCACAATTCTGACTAAATTGACATTTTGGCGCAGGGCCAAATTAAGCGATCGACTCACCCCGCCCCCTTTTGATCTCCCCGAGGTAGAAGTATGAGTAAGCAGGATGATCAATCAGGAGTTGCAGTCATGGAGATTGTGGCTTCTGATTGGACCTCCTGCTCACAAGCCACTGCCACAGCCATATGTACATGGAGGAGACAGAAACGAAGGTGTCCCGGGAAAAGCGGCTGCATAGAGCAGACCCTGGAGCTGGAAAGGGGCAAATAAGTAACATGTAACAATTATTTGATAATGCAACTTTAATCTCAATTATGTCAAGGCTTTTTAGGTGGTTTCACTATACCCAATGTATTGTTTTTAGTGACAAAGCCCTGTATAAAATAAAATCCTTTCAGAAGCATAATTAAAGGGGTTTCCAACCATCACATGTATTTAATGGCTTGTATAGGCTTTACTCCAAGTTTTAGTAAATACACAACTTTTACGTCCTGGTTTCCCTCTGTACGTTTAACCCGTGTGGTGATACCACGGGGCAGAGCTGTGTGTTTTTGTTGCTCTGCTCTGCTTTCTGTATAATTGTATCCAGTGAGCAGCTTTATGTTGTATCCTGGGGTAAGAAAATAATCCACTCTCCCTGATGTTATAAATACATGGCTAAAATCACGGAAGGAGGCTACTAAGAAAATAAATGCTTGTAGTAACATTTTCAGGATGGTGTGTACAAGATAAAATAAAGCAATCTGAAGGTGGAACAAACAAGCAAAACATCGCACAGCTGGTATTTCAGTACATAGACATCAAACTAGGTGGAGCTTGATCTGCTCTAGTGGGGAATGCAAAATATCTTTACCATCGTTGTATAAAGGAAATGTATATATTGGGGCTCATTTAGAGTTAGACGTACGTCATTGTTTGCATAAGATGTGTATTTTCATACTGCAACGATTCCAAAATCCAGAAAGTATATGTCCATATATAGAGTTATTTATATCGCTGACATCCGTCCGCCTTTGTCTGGAAAAGCAGAATAAGGATGTGCAGGGACTAGCATGCATGGGCTGAGCACAGTATGGGTGGGTTCATGTAATTGTAACATAACATCTGCAAATACGCCTTTTAGGGCTCGATCCTCATGCAGGTATTAGATTTTTGGTGCAGGTATATGATGATGACTATCAGCCCTATTTAGCTGTTTCTAATTTGCTGATTGAGTATTGCGTAATTGACATTTCCATTTTTAATTACATTTTATATCTGCACCCCACTGTATCGGGGGGGGGGGGGGGGGGTGGGGGCAGACCTACACTGGTCACAAAGAAACTGTTTTTGAGCTGCAGGCGCCTTGAGACTCAACATCAATGAGTAAATCCACTTTTTTGTGTACATTATTTCCAACATACGTTTGGTGCGCAAATGCGTCCAACTCTGAATAAGCCCCATTATGTCTTTACTGTACTAGTTATGATTTTGTTGTATATGTTGTTATGTGTACACTGTGCATGTGGTTATTTTACCATTTCCATGCAATACATTTTCTAATGAAAGAATTGTGTCTGTGTTTTTCTTCTTACTGTAGCAATAACTAGATATTTATGTGGATAAGAAATTCCCTTGCTATGGGCATATTTCAAAAGAGCTTTATTCACTACACAGAGAGAGAGGGATGCAACACTTTTTATTGTAGCTATTTGTTTGACTGTACAAGTCAGCTTCCCTTAGGCAAAATAGATGTACACTGGGACCAGTACCTGTGCAATACCTGTCATCAATACCAATTGCAAAATCAGGACAATTTAAGCCAATTGCCAATCCACTCAAACCATGCACAGTTTGCCAGGAGTTCCCCCCGATCAGCCCAAACACCTTTCCTAGTAGGTTCAGCCTATTTGACCAACACAAATTGTGACTGTTCAAGGAAAGGTAGGTGAGGTCTAAGGTTAAGGCAGCTCAGGGGTTATGGCTGCCCTACCACCTCCTCCAGGTAAATCTTGGTCCTGCTCAGAATGTGGGAAATGTTTTTCTAAAATATTACTTCTTAAGTATCAGAGAAGCCATACCGTAAAGAAACCATATTACAGAATGTTGGCAATATTTAGCACCATACAGGAGAAAGACCATGTCATACAGGAGAGATATTCTTGCTCTGAATGTGGTAAATGTTTTACACATATTCCAAATTGTTAAATATCAGAGAAATCACTTAGGGAACAGCCAAATTCATGTGCTGATGTGGGAAAGGGTTTCAAAGTAATTCAGAAAGGTATTGTATGTCAGAGAAGTAATGAAGGGGAGAAACGTTATTTTATGCCCTGAATATGGGCATGTTTTACAAGTTCTTGCTGTCTGGATGTCCCATGTGGCTATAAATGAGGTTGGGATTTCCTGCAATGGGTTGGCAGTGGTCTTCTCCTGGGCCTGCTGTGGTGTTGGTAGGAGCAAGAAAGGGAACATGCTGGCAGTTTATTGATGGCCAATGTATGTGGCCCCATGCAGACTCAGACATGAATATTCAGCTGTGGTGGAGGGCAGCCGCTTGCTAAGTGTTTTTAAGATCGGAAGACAGTTCAGGCATGGGAAACCTGCTTGAAAGACATAAATTAAATATAGATACAAAGCATCCCTGACTTAGGAGACATCCAGACAGGGAGGCAGCATTATTATTGGAGAATGGGTTTAAGAATGTTTTTAGAGTTCCTTATAGGGAGTCCAAAGAGTTGAAACTGTACGGATATTTGATGTCAGCCATGCATTATGCACTGTAAATGGTCCCTAAAACAAAGCCCAGAATATTCAGCCTGATTCATCATTTGTCAATTCCAAAGAAAGATTCGGTGACTAATGGGATCAGTAAGGAGACATGTTCTGCATCATACACCTCACTTGATGCGGCCATTCTGTAAGAGGCATCTTCCTGAAGCTTTCACCTCCTTAAAAGAGTGGGTGCTAAGGGGGGAAATGGGAATCAAGTCAGTTATCCACTATCTGGACATTTTTCTTTTCATGTGACGAGACCAGCGTCTTATGAAAACCTATAATGAATGGGGATAGTATTGGGACAGTCATGCTCCTCAGATTTTGATGATCAGTGTCAGGACACCAGGGCATTAGAGTCAAGGCCCACAGAGTAGCCCTGGTACCTTGGTGTTCTTTGGATCACGCAGACAAAGAGGAGTGGTAGCTATAATAGTACCTTTATTACAGAAGGTGCAAACACAACTGTAACACAATAACTATATTAAATCGCCAGCATCTAAAAACCTCCCCAACACATCCCCAGATAAAGATATGAGGAACCGTTACATATGTTTAAACAGTATTTATTTGGCCGGGCTAAGTTGTAAAAAAGTCTCTGGTCCTGATGCTTTTGTCACAATAGCTCAGTACTCAGGTCTTCCAGATTCCTCCGATTTCTACACTTCTAGGCTTGCTGGTCCTGGCCTCTCGGCCTTAAGCTCACTACCGAGACGTTAGCAGCCTGGACCCCTGTCACCCTACTCCTGTAGGCACACCAGGGAGTAAATGTATCAAGCTGAGAGTTTTCCGGCGGGTTTGAAAAACCAATCAGATTCTAGCTATCATTTATTTAGTGCATTTTACAAAATGAAAGCTAGAATCTGATTGGTTGCAATAGGCAACATCTCCACTTTTCAAACCCGCCGGAAAACTCTCAGCTTGATACATTTACCCCCAGATGTGCAGACTCACAAGCAGCTCCCATGGGTCAGAGTTATACTGTTGCACCATGTTCAGCCAGAGATGTGCCTAGATGTAAAATTGTAATCAGGACACACGTTGGAGCTGGTAGGAGACAGATCTTCAATACCAAACTCAGGATATCCAATAAACAACCCTTGGTCTCCTTGCAGGCTCTTTTTAAACAGTTCAGAATTCCCACAGGTGAAATCCCGTCCTGTAAGTCCGTACAGAATGCCATTGGCTCCCAAATCAGGGGTTGGATATGGGAGTGGAGAGAAGTCATCCCCACATGGGTTTCCCCCCAGCTGGTCTAGTGCATAGTAGTCTGACACAGTCCTAGAGAGAACAATAGAGTAGCAAACTGGTTACTGCAGGGCTTAATCCCAGATGATGAATAGCAACTTCCTGTTTCAATCCCTTCTATACATTCATATGAATTGTTAACGAGTAACCACAAGAGAAATTAGCTCTTAAAAGTTTGTCCTCGTATGTACATTTTCTCAAAATAAAAAATAAATGGCTAAACTAATGTTATTATTTTGTTAGGGTGACTTGGAACCAAATTCAAGACACGCTGCCCACATTATACTATCATGTTACTTTGTACTGATACTACCTCAGTGATATAAGACAGTAGTAGACTTACAAGATTTCAATCTTGGATCAATATAAGCCAATATGTATACATGGATATCCTCCTGGAATATTGTCCTCTTACTGGATCTCCTTATGATAGGTGTTTAAAAGACAAGTGAGAACTGATAGTGCATTATCTCACGTAGCCAAAGTTTTATTGCACCAAAGAAGCATAAAAGCAATGTATAATACAAATATTGGCTTATATTGATTCAAGATTGAAATCTTGTAAGTGTATATCCGATAGGGGATTGAGAACACCAATCATGTGGTGTTTTTGTCGTAATTAACAACCCCCACTGGATCCTTGGGATATTTAGTGGTTTTCGGTGTAACCACATATTATATGTTACGCTATGATATGATTTTTTTCTTTTCACTTTTTTTATGTGACCACAATCGTGGTGAATGCCAGAAATCTGTAAGTTACTTTGATCACTGCAAATTTCTGGAATTTGTGGAAGACATACATCAAGATGGAAAGAATATATATATATATATATATATATATATATATATATATATATATATTATTTCACAGTTGACTCTTTAAAACTGTTAGCGCCAGCTCTGTCACCATTGGTTATTTTTACAGTTTTTTATTTTTGCACATTGTATGTGGATTGTGTGTGTGTGTGTGTGTGTGTGTGTACAGAGGGTGCTTTCAGTTGGCCTGCGCAGATATACCAATCTTTTTATTGTATTATAATCAACAATTGTCTGAGACGCAAAAGAGGAACCAAGTATGACAGCCAGCATCCTGCTGCACAGCGGATCACTAAAGCCATGACAGCTATGTTATCACTGGATGTGAGTCCAATTTCCCCATCAATGCATCAGGTTATAACCGATTAGTTGAGATCATGTGTCCACGTTACCAAATTCCATCACAATCTTATTTCTTCTTAACAGCAATTGCTGTAATGTGAGGTTAAACAAAAAGTCCTTCAGTCCCTAGAAAATGTCATTGTACCGACTGTCCACTTAGCTACAGATATGTGACAAGCGTCACTGGTCAAACAAAAGACTATATAACTGTGACAGCCCACTGGGTTGTGTATAATACACAGTGTCAGGTCATTCACCGCACCCTGCCATATAGCCGCTCACTAGGACAGATGTGATGCTGCCCCTCACACACAATTACCTTCACAGACAAACATTTAGATTGTAAAAGCAACATATATAAATATATATATATAATATATATATATACAGTATATGCATTTTGTTTGTGGGGGGAGGGGGGGTGCTGCTCACAATTAAACAGTTCCCTATTTTTCCCCACTAAATATTTCAGATGTCGCTGATACTGCCCCTGGCACTACTGTCATCAGATTTAAACATCTTTGATTTTAAAATTAAGAAAGAATAGTTTTTGTTAACTCTTAAATAGTTTAATAATATACCCATCTGCTTCCACTTCTAAATGGCAGCTGAGAACAGGAAGGACGGCTATACATTGAAGATATCGATCCAATACTCACGAGATCTGACATTTTACATGAAATGACATTTTGCCTCATTTTCAGATCGGAATTTGGAGCAAGACACCGAGTCATGTCTCAATTCGACTCTGTACCCTAAAATTCCTGTCTATCTAATTCTATCTCCGTACCGCTCATCTCTAGTGAAACATAAAAAAACAAAATGTGGGGGAAAAGTAAAAATTCTTCTTGTTTCACACATAACAATGAGAAATACCCCACTAAGTAGTCTTATGCCAATATATAGATGGTTTTTTATAACATAACCATTCAGGTCATGGCTTCACTTCCCTATAATTCACACAGTTCATCCATGTTACACATATGTACATAACTAAGACATAGGGCTGTCATACATATGGCCATTTACAGTTACACAGCTCTCAACCAATGGCTGATCAGGGATTACTGGGCACTGAGCTACCTGGGTTGGTGATGTCACAGAATTCTCTTCAATCTGATTGGTTGGAAACAGCTGTTTACAGTTGAATCTCAAACAGAGCGTCAGTCATCTCCACAGGTAATGTAACAAGACTGGGACGGGGATTATATTATAAATGGGATATATTCAGGGGGTGAGAATAATTTACAGTCTGTGTATTCCTGGTTTACCCATCTCTAAGCCCTGTGTTAATGGCTTTAACCTGGTAACAATATTTACAGTACAGTATAAGTATGAAAACTTGGACCTGATTTTAAACCCAAATATCTCTAAAAATTTGAAGGTGAACACAAAAGGGAACATTTTCTAAAATGGTTTTACAGAAAATGTGTATTATTTTTATAATTATTATTATTATTATTATTTATTTTTAAGGCCAAATGTGCTTTACAGATTAGTGAGGAAAACATGTCATACATAAAACAGCTACATACAATATAGATAAAATAAATGCTAATATAAAAACCAAGGGTAGGGAGAACCCTTCTCCTGAGAGAGCTACAATCTAATTATAGCAATAAAAGTGCAGCAAATAATGTATAAGCCAAAAATGCCCCATAGTTAATAAAAAATGCCCCAGTTAGTGCCTTGTGCTTATTCTACACCAGGTCTGACGTTCTATGGGCCCTAGTGATAGTCTCCAGCCCTTTATTGAGGTAAGCCCACTTGTGGGGTCACAGGGGGAGCAGCAGATTAACCTGTATATAATAAAAGAGTGAATCTACAGGACTGTAATGGTGCCCATGTGCATTAGCCCCAATGTGAACTAAACTAATCCAGAACTAACAAAATGATTTTAGTCCATCTTGAGCCCCCCGTGATAGAGAACCAAAGATGGATGGAGAGAAAGGGGGTGAGTGGAAAGTAACAGAGATTAGAAAGGATGAGGAAGTAATGGGGTGAGGGGAGAAGGATGAGCGAGGGGAGACTAGACAAGGTTGGGGGTAAAGTGTAGAATACATTTAAACACAGTGGGCCTGATTCATTAAGGAGAACAAAGCAATAAAGGACTATATTTGATCCTAGACAAAACCAGGTTAAAATGCAAGGGGTGCAAATGAGTTTGTTATTTTGCATATAAGTTAAATACTGGCTGTTTTTTCATGTAGCAAACAAATACTTGATAGCTTTATTTTTACACCGAATTTTAAAGCTGAGCTAGGACATGCCCTACCCCTAAATTTACCTTCCTCTCCAATGCAACATGGTTTTGCCAAGGTGCAAAGTTACTCATTTATTTTGCTTTTCTTTCCTTAATGAATTAGACCTTTGGGACACATTTTTTGAGACCTGCTTTTAGTAACTTTTTTTATTAAATAATGAAGAGCTCTGAAAGTAACCATGTTTTGAATAATTTTCCTAACAACAGATTGATCGCTAAGTCTGACAAGAGACACAACAATGAGTGAAGACAAGCCTGTCATCCGCAGTTCTTCCAGATGTAAGAAAAATATAAATGTGTTCATTAGGGCGGGGAACCCAGTGGTAATATCAAACAAGAATTTAATACGGAGATTTAGGGCACCCAGTGGTACACCCAGCACCCCCCATCCCCCATCTTTCATGTAAGTCCGATGTAACTTGTTGAGTCCTGAAGCCGCTGTCAGCATGTTCTGTTACAGACAGATAGCGCTCACCTTCCGGTCCTGCCCTGGTCTCTGGCTGTAGGAGAGCAAACTGCCAGTAAGGGGTAAGAGAAGAACTGCTCCGGGCCCTGACAGGAGAGTTTGCAGGGTAGTTTGTTTTCTATGATTGTCATCAAATTATGGCTCCATTTGTATGTTTATTAACAGATTATGGCCCCGTTTTCTATGACTGATGCTATAATCCGGTGACAATTTTTAAGGTTATCACTAAATATTATATGGGAGCTGCTTTACATATATAAAATAGCAGATTTCCTCCAACTGGATATGGGCTTTTTCTGGTAAGATATATTTTGGTTCCTCCCTATATCATGTTTGCGCCAATGCCTCTCAGTATGTGTTTTTTCCTTGTTTATGGTATAGTTTCACCACAATTGATAAGCAGTATGGTAGTTACCTCCCAAATGTCCCAATTTCAGCAGAAGAGTCCCGAATTTAGGGCTCTGTCCACTATCCTGCCCTGGGACATATTTGTCCAGCTTGTGGGAATGTTGGGATAAGGGCGATAGCTAATGACCACGCCCTCACCGTGCCTTGACCACGCCCCATCAAGATGTGGTCATGTTTGTCTACTTTGTATGTCCCTGTATTTTGTATACTCTGTTTTTCCCAATACCTGTTCTGCCGATCACTGTGTTATATTACATATCAACTACGATAGTAATAATAATTAATGGGACTCATGTACTAGCCAAGGTCCACGGTTATGCCGCGGTAGCTAGCTTTTCCATGTAGATCAGTTATGGACTCTCTATCAGCATAGGCCACATTCTAATCGGAAAATTTCACAGAAGCGATGTTCAAATTGAAAGTCCCTTATCACTCCTGAGTGTCAGACGGTGCAGACTGGATCTACACACAAGAAGGAGCTATTGCACACAAAGGAACGCACATAAGAGACAACTGGGGAGGAACTAAGGGTGAAAGGCACAAAACAGGGATAATGAACAAACACATGGATGAAGATCAGACACATAAGGAACATGTTTAACAGATTTTATATTGCTAATACCATGGGGTAAATTAATGATAATTTATAGTAAAACAAAGTCACCCATCATTGAGAATATATTAGCTGATAATGAATATTCTTGTCTCCCCAGTGCCAGAAGCTGTAATGGAGACCCTCGTTGGAGATCCCAATGACACCTCCCCGAGGAATAAGGAAAACATCGCTGGACATTTCATCGTTGAGGTTAAATGTCTTGTCTACTATATTATATATGGAAGATCGTTGTTCAATTCTAAATTGAGGCACAGGTTAAGCTTCAACACATGTGACAATGCGTTTATGTTGTAATATTGTTACATTTTAGTTATATTATAAGTAATATTCAGTCTTTATTCCATGCCTCCCAACTTTTGCAATCCCCAAATCAAAACAAAACACAGTTTGCAGCGGTGCGTCCATAAATGGAGGTGTGGTCACATCACAATGGGTGCGTGGCCACACCCTCATGGGCACCCTTTACCCTCCTCCCCTAACAACGCCAAAGATTTTAGTCTCTTCTATGTATAAAGATGTACATGTAATATTATGGGCCAGATTCATGTTCAGACTTATCTTGCGTGAAATAGACCTGCGCTTGCTTCAAAACGGACTTTACTCCAATTAACGCAATTGCATGTAATTCATGTCCAAAGCAAATGACACTTACGACTGCCTACAACACATAAGGGAACAATGGTGGCAAGGTTTTTCTCCTGGACAAAACCATGTTACAATGCAAGGGGTGAAAATAGGGTTATTTTTTAGCACATAAGATAAATACTGGCTGTTTTTCATGTAACACACAAATACTTGATAGCTTTAATTTAACACTGAAATTTAAAGTTGATCTAGGACATGCCCAACCTCAACTATAAATCTACCATGACATTTTAAATTTGCCTCCCACTCCAAGGCAACATGGTTTTGCCAAGATGCAAAGTTACTCCTTTTTTTACTCATTTTCTTTTCCTTAACGAATCAGGCCCATTGTATGTACAATATGCATTAAGGAGATCTTGATTTATGTATTTAATGTAAAAAAAATATAAATATGATTATACTGTTTAGAGTTGTTCATCATTTTTTTTCTAGGCTTTATTTAAATACCTTATATTGCACATACGCTTGTGTGTATACTGCGCTGTGCTCTGTTAATGTACAACATGTAACGTTTAGGCAGATTGCACTTACACCCAGATTCAAACTGAAACACATCTTGATGTCCGCTTGGATTTGAATATGGGTTCCGTGATCTTTTCTTAAGAGCAAGTTAGGTGCAAGTTGCGTTCGGACTTGAATCAGGCCCTATATGAGCCTCCTCTTCAAGGTTCTCATGTTTCCCTAACATGATCCTCACCAGGTAGTGGTCCAGGTACCAGTTATTCCCACCAATGGTTCTTTAACATCCATCTTGCAAAGAGCCTGTGGTATGAATCAGCAGTCATTTTTATACCAGTATCATGTAAATTTCATCACTTAAATTCAAAGTTGAAATGTATTAATAGTCTCTAGTAACCTCTGTCCTTGTTATTCCAATTCACTGGCTTTCCTTTGTATTGAGAGTCATTCATTTGTTTCCCTCCTACAGTATGTTTGTAATGACATTTACTTTTTATTTTCCCGGTTGTCTTAGGAGAGTGTATCAAGCCCGAAGTCACCACCACAGGGATTTTATGTGGGCTCCAGCTCGGAGGTATTTTCTACATATATAACTTTCTAAAGATATAAGTCTTCCCATCAGTGGACTCTTCATTTTATATTTACTTATTTTACACCAATGGTATACGGTTGAGGTTGAAGCCATAGGTCCTGGTGGTGATGTGATGGTGGGTGGTCTACAGCAACATCAAACTGTGTGGTGTGGTAAGACAAAAAATGAAATCCAGTCCCCTGGATGAGTGTAATTAAAATTATTGCCCCCTTGTTGTTCATAATTAATCCCTAAATGATATTAATTAATATTAGTGCCCCCTTGATGATTATAAATTATAATAGTGCCCCCTTAATGATATAATTATTTTAGGGTTTCTCTCTTTTCTCGTCTCTCTTGTGTCCAGCACCTGTTCCTGCAGTGTGTGCAGGGAGGCCCCTGCACGTGATGTAATAACGCTGTCATACTTAGGGGAGCCGGGGGCCCCTGCGTACAGTCACATCTGGGACTAGGTGCTGCTGGCAATTAAGATGGCAATTTTTAAAGGAGAACCCCGGCGTGATCTGTGTATCTGCTAAAATGTAACATTCTCAACTTGTATAAGTTAATGGTAGATGCAACTCATTTAGGAAATAGGACAGACTGTATAGGCGAGCATCACATATCTGGGGTTAACCATATTTACTTTTTATGTTCCCGGTTGTCTTAGGAGAGTGTATCAAGACCGCAGTCACCACCGCGGGTATTTTATATGGGCTCCAGCTCGGAGGTATTTTCTACATATATAACTTTCTAAAGATATAAGTCTTCCCATCAGCGGACTCTTCATTTTATATTTATTTATTTTACACCAATGGTATATGTTTGAGGTTGAAGTCATGTGTTGAGAGACTTTCATTTTTAAAACCCATATACTTCCTCCTACAATATGTTTGTAATGACAATTACTTTTACTGCCCCCGGTTGTCTTAGGAAGATGTACCAAGCGCCGGATCAGCACCTCCAGGAGTACATTTGGATTCCAGCTTGCGAGTAAGTATTGTCTAGGTATACAGCTTTCTAAACATATAAATCTTCCCATCAGCGGACTCTTCCCAGATTGAATATGGTTGAGGTTGATGGGGCATGTTAGCGGTGGGTGGTCTACACCAACAGCGAGCTGGGTGGAGGGCTGGAGCAAAGATGAAATCCAGTACTTCTAAGGTACCAGATGCAAACATCCGATCTCTATTATCTGTCTGCTAATATGGGTCATTTCTATATCTGACCTTGAAAAAACTATCCTGTTCAGTCGTCACAATGACCGAAATATACTGTCTCCCGTTTTCTTTCTTGTCCTGGATTCATAGAACTCCCTTCCACTTACTTGTATAAGTATGAATGGAAGAGGTGTAACATAATCTACAAGAGTAGATCAGTTAGATCTGAATATTCCCAACGGTCTGTGAGGTCATTTTGGTGAATGATGTTTGAGAACAGAGATGTCTCATGTTTATAATGACATTTACTTTTTCTGCATCCTGTTTTCTTAGTGTTGTGCACCAACACCGGATACAGCTTTAGAAAAATATCTTCTGAATTACACCTTTAAGGTATGTTCTAGATATACAACTTTTTAAAATATAAGTCTTCCCATCAGTAGACTCTCCATATTATATTTATTTGACACAGATGGAATATGGTTGAGGTCATGGGCATTGCTGGTTGGTGATGGTGGGTGGTCTACAGCAATGTGTACATATCAGATATCTATTATGCTCCTGTTAATATGAATAATTTCTATATCTGCACCTGATAAAACTATGCTGCCCAGTCATCACAATGTATAAAATATTCTGTCTTCTTCTTACTCACCCACTTGCATGAGTATAAAAGGATGAGGTGTAAAGTAATCTCCTTCAGTAGATCATTTCGACCTGAATAGATCTGACAGTTCATAAGGCCACTATGGGGAAAGATGTTTGAGAACAGAGATCTCACATCTATAATAGAGTTCTCTGGAATCAAATTGAATAAGAAAAGGTTCGGTACAGAGAGTGCTTGTTATGTGGCCATGGTGCACTGCTGGATGACTGACAGTGATGCCTCAATCCCTGACCGTGGTGATAGTATGGTGATGGTGATAGTATGATGTTTAAGGGCAAGTTACTCCACCCAGTGCAGAAACACAGGGCCAGGCCAGTGCCTCCTATAGAGAAGCACATGGCAGCAATCTGCACCCAGGAACTTCTAAGATAAGAGAATTATACAGGTCACTCTTTCTTGCTTTAAAGACATAAGAAGTTGGGCAGTCAGGTGACATTTTTCGGACTTTGAGGTCATTACTCATAAGATCTGGTTGACCTGCTGTCATTATATTGTGAATGTAGCAAATGAGGCAGAGTTAGATTAAGGATTTGGGGGGCCCAGGGTACTTAAGAGAGGGGGGCCCTATGGTCTAACGTTAACAGCACAGTGCCATCATTCAGGGAGAGAGTTACTAAGTCACATAGTTCTAAACCTACTACAATAATACACTATTAAATGTCATGTGTGTATGTATATATATATATATATATATATATATATAAAATCATATATATATATATATATATATATATATATATATATATATATATATAATAATGTAGTAATGTAGTAATCTATGTATGAAATGTAAAATTTACATAAATTCAAATTTGCAATATCATCCTAGACCCTAGTAACTCCTACTCTTGTTATAACAATTCACTGGATTTTCTCTGTATTCATTTTAAAAACCCATATTCTCTCTCTGTAATAACATTTACTTTTTCTGCTCCTTGTTGTCCTATTAGTGCGCACCAAGACTGGAGTCACCGCCCCCAGGATTTTATCTGGATAACAGCTCGGAGGTATTTACTAAGATACAACTTTCTAAAAATATAAGTCTTCCCATCAGTGACCACTTCACATTATATTAATTTTACACAGATGGAACATAATTGAAGTTGAGGCCATTGGGCCTTGGTGGTGGTGGCGGTGGGAGGTCTAAAGCAACAGCAAACTGGGTGGAGGGGTGGAGGGGTGGAGGGGTGGGGCAGAAAAATGGAATCCAGATCAGATACCAGGTACAGCAGAGGATATGTGGAAAAATCAGATTTCTATTATGCTTCTGCTTATATTAGTAATTTTTATATCTGGGCTGGCAAAACATTTAGATTTCTGTTGAGAACATGACAAAATATCCTACCCCACACTTGCTGCCTAGGTGTGATCTTTGGCTCAAAACTATCCTTTATTCCCCACATCCCATCTCTATCTCTCTGACCCCCTGACCAACATTGCTGTGTGACTGGATCATATAGCCCACTGAGCACTTTTTACAGTTGCAATCTGACCAATATACAATATATAGCACTTAACCTCATGTATCAAACTTACATTGTCCCATAGGTTGTAAGCTTGTGAGCAGGGTCCTCTTACTTCTCTGTCTGTCTGTATTACCCAGTACTGTTTTATTACTGTGTTTGTATCCATTTGTAAAGCACTATGGAATATGCTGGCGCTATATAAATAAATGATGATGATGATAGTACCAGAGGTAGCAAAAGTCAACACAAAGCCCAGGAGTAGAGCTGGACATCGGGAAATCTTCTACCTCCTGATAAAATTGATCTCTTTAGGATCGAGTGTTTGATTCCTGAGGGTTTCCCATTTCATGCAATGTTTGTAAATATCTGCTAAATTACACTATCAGCTACTATGATATCCTACTATTAGTCTGGGGATGGTCTTCTCATTTGTTTGGTTCACGTGAAGTGCTATCCTGTTTTACGAGTACTAGGAATGTATCTTTGGCTGTAGCTCCTAAAATTTCAGTCCATTATTGGTATTTGGCTTCCGCATGTAGATTAATATAACAGACGCAACACAAATATAATCTGCCTTGTTTGTTAAACCATGCGCATGTCCTTTTGGCTTTGTCTACCTGTTTCTTTTATTAAGCTGACATTCTGCTATCTATATGTCCTCTTTTTAATTTCTGTCCAATGCCGTCTACTTCTACTACTGGGAATGTCTTGTTATGATTGGTTACTACAAGTTACAGCTCATCTGTGATATCTCCATCAGCTTAAAAAAACAAAACAACTTAATGCACATGCAGCCCCAGGAGTGAATTGCGTAAAACTAATGGTTGCTTCATGGTTAGGATATTGTACCTGTGTACATGGTTTACCCCATTGTGTAGTCATTCTTTTCATATGCATACATTTTATCAACAGTCAGAATTCTCAGCATCTGATGAAGTGAAGACAACTGAAGATGCTGGATGTGAAGTTCCCATCAATGAGGTATGGTGGCTTTTTGACTTCATATTTAGATGGATTCTATTATCCTCTGCAAAAGGTCTGATTGGCGGAAACAGATAGATCAGGGGGCGGCTTTGCTAAGTGCAGATAAGGCGCACAACTGTGTCTAGTTTTGCACTGTTATTTTAATGAGCTAGTTTGGGAGGAGAAGCTGCTTTTAGGGAAGCAACTGAATGTTTTGATGTTTGTATATGAGCCTTAGAGCTTCTGTAGTTCATCACATGACTTTATTAGAACACATAATGGTGAAGGAAGCTGGTAAAATTTATTATGTCCGCACAATTTGTGGTCTTTAATTAAGTTACATTCAGAGGAGGGAATTCAATTGACAGCATTACTCGTGAGAATAACGCGTTCCTTGCACTATTAATGTTACTACGGTAATAGTGCACATTATTACCGTTAGTACGGTAATCTCAACATTGATTTTTGCTTGCAGCTCTGAAAGCCTTGAGTAGAGAGCCGCGTTAAAATTATCGTACTAACGATAATAGGGCGTGGGCTGCGTTATTCTCACGAGTAACGCTGCCAATTAAATTCCCCCATAGAACATCCAGGCCTGCGATAATAACTAATCCTTGTTACATTTACTAAGATCAGTATCAGTTTTCTTAGCAGGCTTGGACTCAAACTTTTTTCCCCTACAGAATACACATGAGAAACAGACAGCAACAGAACGTCTTCATGCTCTATGCAGCTTGGTCTCAGACTGTACA
The DNA here is from genome assembly GCF_038048845.1 of Mixophyes fleayi. Taxonomy (NCBI): domain Eukaryota; kingdom Metazoa; phylum Chordata; class Amphibia; order Anura; family Limnodynastidae; genus Mixophyes; species Mixophyes fleayi. Next base: position 72,282,504 of record NC_134413.1, read on the forward strand.
CCATCCCCACCAGAAAGACCGCATGCCTCAATTGACAACATCCCTTCTTCCGTTCCCGTGGTCATCACTACATCACCGCAGGTGGACACAAGAGAGATCACCATCGAGAATGATGCACAAGCAGATTTTTCATTCTTCTGTTTGTGCTCATGGTGCTGCCTTCCAGCAGACCAGCAGCAGCGGAGGCAACAGCAAACATCTGGCCCCCGGAGATCTCGTCTTCAGTCCCTGTGGAGGTGGATTCGTAAAAGATGTGGAAGGGTGGTTTCTGCGAGCAACATCAGTGGAAACCAAGACAATGGCAGCGCTGGGAACTGAGACATACCATCATGCGGCATACAGGGTGAGCTCATGTCTTGCACTGAAGGGTTAAGTTGTTACATAGTCTGATTCTACACATACTAACCTAGGAAACACCTATATTGTACTGATGCACTATCCACAATGTTCTACACACCAAGAAAATAATAATCAGATTCTGTTGGCTGAATCCCAAGGATTCAACTGAACACAAATCTTCCTAAACCTGCTAGGAATTATCCACATTTTAATCCAAATTCAGGATTCTGTACATCAATATATTTTACATATAATACATTTTCCACATTTAGAAATATAGCTGTAACATAAGTCTTCTAGTTTTACGCTTTCCTTCACCATCAGCCATCTAAAGATACAATATATTTACATAAATTAGTGGTCTTAAGTATGGATTTAACCAAATCCACCAGAGATCTTTAATTCTTCATATAAAACCTGCACATACTACAAATGTATTAGAAATAGAAACTTGAAATTATCTGATAGAAGAGGACTGGTGACTGTATCCGTCAGTGCAAGACATTTCCCCTGTTCATGAGCACGGAAAGATGGACACTGTTGCTGATTTAACACCAGATGTTTCATATAGATATATAGATATATAAATATATAGATCTATTTGTTTCATTTAGATATACAGATATAGATGTTTATGTATTATGCTTAAAATATTGGTAGTTACAAAAAAACAAAAAAAACAAAAAAATTATTATAAGAGTAAGAGAGGGCTGGGATTAGAAGTGATATAAACACTGAGGGTGCATGTAGATGAAAAGGTTAAGGTGACTGGCGGGTCAGGTTCAGGGCAGGATCATGCGTCCTCCCTGGCAGGTCATCGAGTGTCCCCTGCATGATTGCCTCAAATTTAGTTGACCCAGGTCAGCGAGCAGGTCCAGTCGCAGTCGGCTGACCGTAGTTTGTTTACTTTAGCACTGTTGGTGGATGTGGGGACTGCGGCTCCTGGGTCGGGGAGCTCTCTTTCTGTTTCTCCCTCTGCAGGTTCGGCTGGTTGTGTGACATCAGGTCAGAGGTCTGGGCGTGCTTCTTATGCGGAAGCCGCATCTACGGCCCTGGTGGGCCCGTCATCACGTGTGGAAGGTGGTAGTCGTGGATCAGTTGGTGAGCATGCCAGTAGGGTATCTGGTTCTAGCTCTGATTCCAGCTCTTCTACCTCTGGGAGTGAGGTTCCGGCCAGGTCTGGGAGGGCAGACACAAGATTGATGAAGCTCCTGGAGAGGAAGTTGTGTAGTACCTGCCATAGGGCGGGGTTGGAAGGTGTTGGTTCCAATGAAGGAAGCAGGATATCGAGGGACGATGTGGTGCGCTGTTCCAATACAGCCGTCAGGGGGATATTAGGTGCCGGGTGTGTGGTAAGATAGGCACAGGTTGTTTTGTGGATATGTTTGCCATCACTAATAAGGCTACAGATGATTTGGCAGCATCAAGGTCACGCTCTGGCGTGTTGACGAGGCATATCGAGAAATTGTCATACCTGGTTATTGAAATTGACACTGTTGCAGGGTGTTGTAAGCTTCCAATGGAGGAAGTAGCTAAGTTGAGGGGTGTGATTGATTCGTTTCAGGGTAAGTGTAAGGTGCAGTAAAAACAGGTGCAGTCACTGCTTGGCCTGCTTAATTTTGCTTGTAGAGTGATACCCATGGGTAGGGTTTTTTGCCAGAAGTTAGAGAGGGCTACGGTTGGGATTACAAAAGCAAGGCATTTTGTGAGGATATCCAAGGAAATTAGAGATTATATGGCTATGTGGTGCATGTTCTTGGAAAATTTTAAATGAGTTTGAAGCTGCTTTGTTTCAGCTTGAGTGTGTAAAGGCTTTTTTCATGGCTTTCAGAAATACAACAGAGGGATTGAATGAGACCGAGGTGATATAAACACTGAGGGGGCAGGCAGAGGAAAAAGTACAGGCATACCAGGAGTTAACTTATCTGGGTTGTGGTAGAAATCTGAGTTATCCAATCAGTGGAGCCGGAAGGGGAGGGGTTTGCTTTCCTGAGGAGGCTTATAACATATAGGAAAAGGATGTGACTTCCTCTTGCCGGATAGATTTGTTAAGTGAGTATGGGCTCTCTGCTGTCCTGGTTAGTATTGCTACATAAACTGTTTTTTCACTGTGTTTTTTAACTGTGTTATACTGTTTTTGGTATTGCATTTATTGCTGTGATCGTGTTTATTTAAGTTGTATTTTCAGTGTTCTTTTCTTTTCACATTTCTTCCCAATCCATTCTCCTCCTTGTTTTCTCCACCTTATCTTTTTCCCCTAGTTCTTGTCCCTGCCCCCCCCCCTTTCCCCTCTCTCTTTTTCTTGTTTGTTTTTTGTTACCTTTTCCTTCCCCCATTATGCTCCGGGCCAAGAGAGTAAGGGTTCCACCCCACCGCCTCCCTGAGGCTTGTTCCCCCCCCTCGGCCCTTAGTAAGCGGCGAGCCCAGATCCGGGCCTCGCCGACGGGTGTTTCCTCTTCCCCCCTCTCGGGTAGTGGGGTGGGTGTCCCCGGCAGCTCCGCTGCGGCCGCGGCGGCTAGAAAAGTTTATGCGCATGCGCGACGACGCGCACGCACGCAGATGCGCGCGCATGCGCGTCAGTCCATCCCGATTCCGGCGGCCATGTTAGATGCGGGCGCTCCAGGAGCGCCCGTGGATGCCCCTGCAGCCCAGTAGAATTGACAAGGTTGTATAGGGATATGTCTCCTGCTCCCGGTGGTTATTGGCTTAGACATAGTAATGGTTTTCCCCTTACAAAGTTTCAATTTTCAGCGGTATTCAAAATATGCGTGGTTAAGCTTGGTTTGAGTGCAGCGGACTATGGGACGCATTCCTTTAGGATAGGGGCAGCTACGGTAGCGGCAGAAGAAGGTGTGTCTGAGCAGAGCATTATGGCTTTGGGTAGATGGAAGTCTAAGTGTTTTAAGCGGTATGTCAGGCCAGCTGTGGCGCTCTAGCCTTAGACAGGGCGATGTAATAAGGCTGACCTATGACGTTGCGTTGCTTACCTTGTTGAAAGGGAGCGCGGAGGGTTTTGCCATTTCTTTTCTCCGGGGGCCTGATTGGCGGTGGCACCCCGGGGTTTCCGGTTTTACCTCCGCATGGGTCACCCTGCGTTATGCGTGAATGTGGCATTTTTTTGTTTTCAGTATTAATTATGTTTTACGTTTTGCCATTTAATTTACTACTAATAAATTACTCCATGTTGCAGGTGTACGTCAGGATGGGAGGATGGGAGGAGTATTTGACTGGTAGGCCATTCATTTGTTTTTTGGGCCGGTAAGAGCGGCCCTGCTCATGATGTGAGCAAATTTTCCAGGGCGGAGTCAATAAGATGGATAGGTGTTAGGGGTATGCGTTGGGAATCTCTGTTGAAGATACTAAAAGACACAGAGAGTAGGTTTGGGCGCCCTTTAGAACTTGTAATTCACCTTGGGGGGAATGACCTGGGTAAGTGGTCCAGTTTAGAGCTCATTGAACATATAAGATCTGATGTCGGGGCCATTAAGTTACATTGGCCAACAGTTCACCTTACATGGTCCGATATTATCCCTAGGCGCAATTGGAGAGGGGCGGATAAACCAGCACGGATTGAGAAAGCTTGTGGGAAGGTAAATAGGGCGGTTCGGAAGACCTTTCAGGAAGTAGGTGGTGGCTGCATTAGTTATCCGTCCATAAGGGCTGTGTTGACGCAGTACTATAGGCCCGATGGTGTACATTTGTCTGATTTGGGTATGGCATACTTTATAGAGCAGATATTTGGTTTTCTTGTTTGGCTATGAGAGGTCGGTTGGTGGCGGGCTGCGGTTCCTGGTGGGAAACCTTAGCTGTGGCAGTAAGCAGCCCAATCAGCGGCCATTTTGTTACATTGAAGGTGTAGTAGGCACTCTCCTCTTAAAGGGATTGGGCAATTAGCAGAATAGCACTTCGGGTTTAAGGGGCTCCGCTTAGGCGGGCGGGCCTCAGCTAATATGCCAAATGGGGGAGTTTGGCATTTTACGCCTAGTCGAGTCCAAATTAGTTTGGACGGAATTTACAACTAGTAGGTGTGGCCTGGATGCTGATTGGTCTGTTTATGTTGGCCACCAATTTTTCCCCAGCAGGTTTCGCCTATAATAAATTCCTGACCTTTCAAACGCCAATTCAAGTCTCTGTGTCGTTATTTTAGTTGTTAAGTTAACTCTGGTAAAGGTTAAAGATGGTATAGAAGGTTGTCCACCATAAGCGGTTTACAGGTGAGTTGTTAGCTTCATCTAGATCGGCAATCGGTTCAGGGTTACTTCACAGAAATGTTGTGGTTAAGAATGATAACATAGCTTGTAAGATCCATAGATCGAAGACTGATCCTTTGGGTAGGGGGCGGTGGATTACCTAGCATCGTAATCAGGATATTGCAGTTTGCCCGCTTGAGTTTACAAGATTGTATAGAGATATGTCCCCTGCTCCTGGTGGTAATTGGCTTAGGCACCATGATAGGTACCCCCTTACGAAGGTCCAGTTTTCCGCGGTCTTTAAGAATTGTATTGCTAAACTTGGATTGGATACAGCAGACTATGGGACTCATTCTTTTAGAATAGGAGCGGCTACAGTAGCGGTGGAGGAGGGTGTGTCGGAACAGAGTATCGTGGCTTCGGGTAGGTGAAGGTCTAAGTGTTTCAAACAGTATGTTAGGCCAGCTGTTGCGCTTTAGGCTTAATAATGCAATGTGGTAAGGCTGACCCATGACATGCGTTGCTTGTCTTGTTAAAAAGAGGCGTGGAGGGATTTGCCATTTCTTTTCCCCGGGGGCCTGATTGGATTGTGGCACCCGGGGTTTCCGGTTTTAGCTCCGCATGCGTCACCCTGCGTTGCGCGCAAATATATAGTAGTGTCTTTCTCTAATACCATGTATTATGTCTTGAAATTTGTTTTATGTGCATTTTACTCCACGTTGCAGGTTCACGGCAGGATGGGAAGCATTTTTGGCTGGTCGGCCATTCATTTGTTTTTTGGGCCGGTAAGAGTGGTCCTACTCATGATTTGAGCAAATTTCCCCGGGCAGATTCAGTTAGATGGTTAGGTTTTAGGAGTTTACGTTGGGGGACGCTATTAAAGATTCTAAGGGATAGCGAGATAAAGTTTGGGTGCCCTTCAGTGCTTATAATCAACACTCTAGGCACCCAACCACCATGGCATTACTAGTGTTCTGTATTTAATAAATAGGCCTCTTTACCCCAAATTAATAGCATTCTCAGCATTAACAGTTAAACAACCCCCCCCCCCCCACCCAACCAGTCCAAAACAATAAATTAGTACACATTTAATAATTAGGATATTTTACCCCAACCAGCCCGGCATTAAATTAATATACTTAAATAAATACTTAAATTTAATAAATAAGCCTCCTACCCCCCAAACAGCCCCAACCTTAAATTAATAGCTCCCATGTTTAATAATTAGGCCTCCTCCCCCCTAAAAACCCCAACAGTATATTCTTAGTGTTTATGTTTAATAAATAAACTTCCTTCCTCCCAACCTTCCCCAACATTAGATTAATAACATTCCGATTTGATTTTTAAATCAATTTCACCCCCACCAGCCCAAAAATTAAATTAATAGCATTTCCATTTAATAAAAGGTCTATTTCACCCAACCAGCCTCAATATCAAGTTCATAACGTAATATTTTCCACCATATTTAATTGCAGATGTGCTGGAAACAACATAATTTGCATTGCTGAGGAATGGGGTATTTTCTGTGGTAAAGAGCTGGCTAAGTCCTGATGATCTAGCAGCTTCAACCTTTTCTTTTGGGCTGGAAAATGTTGTTGCAGCTCTTGTTGTCTAGTAGCTTGGGTCTTTTCCTCTAGACTGCCACTCCTGTAGCATGTAGTCTGACAGCTTGACTCTGGGTAATGGGGATGACAAAAACCTGTCCACATCCCATGACCAAGATCGTTTCCCAGGAGCACATCTCACATTTATTTGCCAGCTCCCCAATCGAGACGTACCCTCACCGTGGGCACTTCGAGTCCATCTGGAACTGTGACTTTGGCAGTCTAGCCTGGCAATGCTGCAGCAGGTTCAGCAAGGATGGGGGGCTCACCACAGTGATTGAGGTCCCTGAGACTCTCAGGCCTTCTCCCTGCAATGGTCCAACTTGGGTGCTTCCACCTCTTTTTGGGTGTCTTTTTGGCCTCTTCACTGAGTCACTTTTCTCTGTGACATACGCCACTGGACTTTCTGGGGCAAGAACAATCTTTTTAGGCCCACCTCCCTTAGTCGGGTATGCAAGTCAGCCTGTGGGACAGTCTGGCCTTAGGTGACTGGTTTTCCCACAGCCATAACACTTCCTATCCAGTCTAGTCTGATGACTTCCAGGAACAGGGTGGAATTGCAGCTAGCTACAAGCACCTGGGTTAGTGGCTACTGTTAGGATCTGCCTCATGATGCTGCTTTAGCTCCTGCCTCTGGGACTATATTTATTATTATATTGACCCTGCAGTACCTGTGAACCACCAGAGGTGCTGTTATTCTGCCTTCTCTTCTCACTATCAGGGACTACTAGCTGCACTATGTTAATCATTCGCACCTGATTGTCTCCTATATATGCCTGCCTCTCCCAGTTTCCTTTGCTGGTCATTAATGTTTCTGTGCCTGTAATGTTTATTTACCCTTGGACTAACTGCCTTGCTTTTTCTCTTTTCCTGTGGAAATCCTTGCTTAGCCAGTTTCTGCTTTTCTGTAAGCATTTAGCATTCATCTCTATCTTGTCACTTGGAGGTAAACCTGATATTTGCCTTATACCTGGAAGTCTGTTTATTCACTGATCTGGCCTGTGTTTAATTTGCATCACATGGACTGTGTTTTCCACTACATTAAACAGTTTAATACTTTCAATATATTTCTGGCTCCGTGGCTTTAATTACAAGGACCTAGTTTGTGGAACAGGATTGTAACTACTTGCTTGGCGGAGTGATCAACAGCAGAGGGATGTTCTTCAATTCATAAAATTCTTTGGTGTTGGCTGCTAGACTGGCGCTTCTGCCAGGGTGGCCAAACCACTACATTTTGATTTGCCAACTGGTCCGCTACTTCAAATATTATTGTGTTGTGGTCCAGTACCAATTTATTCACCCTCTGTGTGCACCGGCGAGACAACTGCTCCCTGCAAATTAAACCATTTAAATCCACCCAGGTCTTGACACCAGATCCATTCACACATCTCATCACGAACTGCCACAGCTGGTTAGCAAATTCCTCATGGTTGATGAGAAGGCTTCTGCCAGATCCTCACATTTCTGCCAGTAGGTTCCTGGGGTAATAATGTAGCACTTAAAGAGAACTTTCTTTACCACTTCAGAGTCTGCACAGTCATCTGGGGTCAATACACAATAGGCCTCTAATGCACGCCCTTGCATTGTAAGGACCAAATAATTGACCCACTCCTTTTTGGACAAAGCATGGAGTTTAGAAATCATTCCAAACACCTGCAAGTGTAGATCACTGTCTCCAACACCGTCCTCAAATTTGGTAAAGTGACAGGACCCAAATCATGGTGCAGCAGATAATGACTTTTTACTGTACAATTTTTCTTGCTTTGCACAGGATTTCGAGATCTACCTTGGACATTGCGGTGTAGTTAACCATCTTTTGCATTCCCTTGTGTGGAAGGAGCTCTTCACTTGAGTAACTCGGCTCTCCAAAAAAAACCCCCTAGCATTATCAAATTGCTTGCCACCAGTTATAAACTGTGACTGGATGGGCTTACTCTGCTACCCAGTGTTTGGAGAGGGAGATCTTAAACAGTTTAGTTGGGTTTCCTTCTTACTGTCTGTATCTGGCTGTTACTGACCACTTCTACTGGTGTCACCTGTCAGCAGATATTCACCGACTGTGAATGCCAACTGCACATAAGTTGTAGGAGAATAGTGTTGCCACCAGCTGTCCCCAGGCTCTTTGAGCTCCAGTATGGTGCCCTGCAGACTGGGACTCCTGGATTCATGTGTGAATCTAGGAGGCGCCTCTGCAAGTCTCCTCCAGAAGCCACTGAACTACAGCTGCCAGCGGAGTTTACACACAGAGAGCTCCAGGCTCCTACTTTATCCAGGGGCTGCTCCTGCAGCCCCCACTGTACCATCAGGGATTGGAGACCCCCTCCGACACTCCAGTCATCCTGTACTTACAAATGGGAACCGGAGTGGAGGAATTAAAGCTCTGGCTGAGCTCCGATCCTCACTGGACCAGCAGTGGGGTGAGAAGCAATTTCTTTTGTTTTATACACATTTGAAATAACATTTTATAAACACACATATCACTTTATACATTTCTACTCCTGGGCTAACCCTTTCAGCGCAAATATCTACATTTATATATTTATTAAAATACACTTTAAAATACATTGCACCTCCAGCACATAGCACTGGGGGGTTAACCCAATTGGCACCGCAGCATTGGAAGGGTTAATCTTTACACGGATGGGAAACCAGCCACAGGGTATGGTAAAATCTACTAACTACATCTTATTAAGATCAGAATTATGCAATCACTCTGCCAGTGTGTTAAAATTTAATATAATCCTACTTTGTTGTACAGTGTCTGACAGTTCGCACTTTCCCAAGAGTTATATATATATATATATATATATATATATATATATAAAACTTCCAAGTTCAAATATAATATATATTTTCTATACTTTCCAATGCCTTGTGTTTTATATGATATTATACTTTCTTCACATTCCTTACATTGTACTACCACATAATTAATTATACTTTTATTAAAATAACCAATTGTTTAGTAATTCCCATGATGTTCATTATTCCTTTTGTATCTCAGAGACAACAAAATTTAATCTGTAGGAATGAAACATGTTAAATGTTATCTAGATGTAAAATAAATTCCCTGATTAAGTAGATACAGTGTTTCTAGAGTCTTATTCTTTGTCTTAAATTGATTTGGATATTCCAGTCCTCATGTTCTCTCCAATCTATTAACTGCTACAGCTGCTGTACACGTGTATGCTGGTGCCCTATCATGTATATATATTCTTTAAAAGTCCCCTTCTGTTGAATATTGTGATGCCAAGACAATACACTGTCATGATAGTGATATGCTGCAGCAGAGGAGCACCTAAATCTGCATTACCACCTAATTGTTGCATGTTATCATGTTACTCACCTGCTTTTCCTCTCTCTGGAGCCCCGGGGCCTGCTCCATGCACAAGTGTTTCCCGTGGTTCCGTGGTTCCTCTCACAATTCTGACTAAATTGACATTTTGGCGCAGGGCCAAATTATGCGATCGACTCACCCCGCCCCCTTTTGATCTCCCCGAGGTAGAAGTATGAGTAAGCAGGATGATCAATCAGGAGTTGCAGTCATGGAGATTGTGGCTTCTGATTGGACCTCCTGCTCACAAGCCACTGCCACAGCCATATGTACACGGAGGAGCCAGAAACGAAGGTGTCCCGGGAAAAGCGGCTGCATAGAGCAGACCCTGGAGCTGGAAAGAGGCAAATGAGTAACATGTAACGATTATTTGATAATGCAACTTTAATCTCAATTATGTCAAGGCTTTTTAGGAGGTTTCACTATACCCAATGTACTGTTTTTAGTGACAAAGCCCTGTATAAAATAAAATCCTTTCAGAAGCATAATTAAAGGGGTTTCCAACCATCACATGTATTTAATGGCTTGTATAGGCTTTACTCCAAGTTTTAGTAAATACACAACTTTTACGTCCTGGTTTCCCTCTGTACGTTTAACCCGTGTGGTGATACCACGGGGCAGAGCTGTGTGTTTGTGTTGCTCTGCTCTGCTTTCTGTATAATTGTACCCAGTGAGCAGCTTTATGTTGTATCCTGGGGCAAGAAAATAATCCACTCTCCCGGATGTTATAAATATATGGCTAAAATCACGGAAGGAGGCTACTAAGAAAATAAATGCTTGTAGTAACATTTTCAGGATGGTGTGTACAAGATAAAATAAAGCAATCTGAAGGTGGAACAAACAAGCAAAACATCGCACAGCTGGTATTTCAGTACATAGACATCAAACTAGGTGGAGCTTGATCTGCTCTAGTGGGGAATGCAAAATATCTTTACCATCGTTGTATAAAGGAAATGTATATATTGTGGCTCATTTAGAGTTAGACGTAGGTCATTGTTTGCATAAAATGTGTATTTTCATACTGCAATGATTCCAAAATCCAGAAAGTATATGTCCATATATAGAGTTATTTATATCGCTGACATCCGTCCGCCTTTGTCTGGAAAAGCAGAATAAGGATGTGCAGGGACTAGCATGCATGGGCTGAGCACAGTATGGGTGGGTTCATGTAATTGTTACATAACATCTGCAAATACGCCTTTTAGGGCTCGAACCTCATGCAGGTATTAGATTTTTGGTGCAGTTATATGATGATGACTATCAGCCCTATTTAGCTGTTTCTAATTTGAGTATTGCGTAATTGACATTTCCATTTTTAATTACATTTTATATCTGCACCCCACTGTATCGGGGGGGGGGGGGCAGACCTACATTGGTCACAAAGAAACTGTTTTTGAGCTGCAGGTGTCTTGAGACTCAACATCAATGAGTAAATCCACTTTTTTGTTTACATTATTTCCAACGTACGTTTGATGGTCAAATGCGTCCAACTCTGAATAAGCCCCATTATGTCTTTATTGTACTAGTTATGATTTTGTTGTATATGTTGTTATGTGTACACTGTGCATGTGGTTATTTTACCATTTCCATGCAATACATTTTCTAATGAAAGAATTGTGTCTGTGTTTTTCTTCTTACTGTAGCAATAACTAGATATTTATGTGGATAAGAAATTCCCTTGCTATGGGCATATTTCAAAAGAGCATTATTCACTACACAGAGAGAGAGGGATGCAACACTTTTTATTGTAGCTATTTGTTTGACTGTACAAGTCAGCTTCCCTTAGGCAAAATAGATGTATACTGGGACCAGTACCTGTGCAATACCTGTCATCAATACCAATTGCAAAATCAGGACAATTTAAGCCAATTGCCAATCCACTCAAACCATGCACAGTTTGCCAAGAGTTCCCCCCGATCAGCCCAAACACCTTTCCTAGTAGGTTCAGCCTATTTGACCAACACAAATTGTGACTGTTCAAGGAAAGGTAGGTGAGGTCTAAGGTTAAGGCAGCTCAGGGGTTATGGCTGCCCTACCACCTCCTCCAGGTAAATCTTGGTCCTGCTCAGAATGTGGGAAATGTTTTTCTAAAATATTACTTCTTAAGTATCAGAGAAGCCATACCGTAAAGAAACCATATTACAGAATGTTGGAAATATTTAGCACATAATTCACTTCTTGTTGCGCACCATACAGGAGAAAGACCATGTAATACAGGAGAGATATTCTTGCTCTGAATGTGGTAAATGTTTTACACATATTCCAAATTGTTAAATATCAGAGAAATCACTTAGGGAACAGCCAAATTCATGTGCTGATGTGGGAAAGGGTTTCAAAGTAATTCAGAAAGGTATTGTATGTCAGAGAAGTAATGAAGGGGAGAAACGTTATTTTATGCCCTGAATATGGGCATGTTTTACAAGTTCTTGCTGTCTGGATGTCCCATGTGGCTATAAATGAGGTTGGGATTTCCTGCAATGGGTTGGCAGTGGTCTTCTCCTGGGCCTGCTGTGGTGTTGGTAGGGGCAAGAAAGGGAACATGCTGGCAATTTATTGATGGCCAATGTATGTGGCCCCATGCATACTCAGACATGAATGTTCAGCTGTGGTGGAGGGCAGCCGCTTGCTAAGTGTTTTTAAGATCGGAAGACAGTTCAGGCATGGGAAACCTGCTTGAAAAAGACATAAATTAAATATAGATACAAAGCATCCCTGACTTAGGAGACATCCAGACAGGGAGGCAGCATTATTATTGGAGAATGGGTTTTAGAATGTTTTTAGAGTTCCTTATAGGGAGTCCAAAGAGTTGAAACTGTATGGATATTTGATGTCAGCCATGCATTATGCACTGTAAATGGTCCCTAAAACAAAGCCCAGAATATTCAGCCTGATTCATCATTTGTCAATTCCAAAGAAAGATTCGGTGACTAATGGGATCAGTAAGGAGACATGTTCTGCATCATACACCTCACTTGATGCGGCCATTCTGTAAGAGGCATCTTCCTGAAGCTTTCACCTCCTTAAAAGAGTGGGTGCTAAGGGGGGAATTGGGAATCAAGTCAGTTATCCACTATCTGGACATTTTTCTTTTCATGTGACGAGACCAGCGTCTTATGAAAACCTATAATGAATGGGGATAGTATTGGGACAGTCATGCTCCTCAGATTTTGATGATCAGTGTCAGGACACCAGGGCATTAGAGTCAAGGCCCACAGAGTAGCCCTGGTACCTTGGTGTTCTTTGGTAGCTATAATAGTACCTGTATTACAGAAGGTGCAAACACAACTGTAACACAATAACTATATTAAATCGCCAACATCTAAAAACCTCCCCAACACATCCCCAGATAAAGATATGAGGAACCGTTACATATGTTTAAACAGTATTTCTTTGGCCGGGCTAAGTTGTAAAAAAGTCTCTGGTCCTGATGCTTTTGTCACAATAGCTCAGTACTCAGGTCTTCCAGATTCCTCCGATTTCTACACTTCTAGGCTTGCTGGTCCTGCCCTCTCGGCCTTATGCTCACTACCGAGATGTTAGCAGCCTGGACCCCTGTCACCCTACTCCTGTAGGCACACCAGGGGGTAAATGTATCAAGCTGAGAGTTTTCCGGCGGGTTTGAAAAACCAATCAGATTCTAGCTATCATTTATTTAGTGCATTTTACAAAATGAAAGCTAGAATCTGATTGGTTGCAATAGGCAACATCTCCACTTTTCAAACCCGCCGGAAAACTCTCAGCTTGATACATTTACCCCAAGAGGTGCAGACTCACAAGTAGCTCCCATTGGGGCAGAGTTATACTGTTGCACGATGTTCAGCCAGAGATGTGCCTAGATGTAAAATTGTAATCAGGACACACGTTGGAGCTGGTAGGAGACAGATCTTCAATACCAAGCTCAGGATATCCAATAAACAACCCTTGGTCTCCTTGCAGGCTCTTTTTAAACAGTTCAGAATTCCCACTGGTCAAATCCCGTCCTGTAAGGTTATCCCAAGTCCGTACAGAATGCCATTGGCTCCCAAATCAGGGGTTGTATATGGGAGTGGAGAGAAGTCATCCCCACATGGGTTTTCCCCCAGCTGGTCTAGTGCATAGTAGTCTGACACAGTCCTAGAGAGAACAATAGAGTAGCAAACTGGTTACTGCAGGGCTTAATCCCAGATGATGAATAGCAACTTCCTGTTTCAATCCCTTCTATACATTCATATGAATTGTTAACGAGTAACCACAAGAGAAATTAGCTCTTAAAAGTTTGTCCTCGTATGTACATTTTCTCAAAATAAAAAATAAATGGCTAAACTAATGTTATTATTTTGTTAGGGTCACTTGGAACCAAATTCAAGACATGCTGCCCACATTATACTATCATGTTACTTTGTACTGATACTACCTCAGTGATATAAGACAGTAGTAGTAGACTTACAAGATTTCAATCTTGGATCAATGTAAGCCAATATGTATACATGGATATCCTCCTGGAATCTTGTCCTCTTACTGGATCTCCTTATGATAGGTGTTTAAAAGACAAGTGACAACTGATAGTGCATTATCTCACGTAGCCAAAGTTTTATTGCACCAAAGAAGCATAAAAGCAATGTAAAATACAAATATTGGCTTATATTGATTCAAGATTGAAATCTTGTAAGTGTATATCCGATAGGGGATTGAGAACACCCATCATGTGGTGTTTTTGTCGTAATTATCAACCCCCACTGGATCCTTGGGATATTTAGTGGTTTTCGGTGTAACCACATATTATATGTTACGCTATGATACGATTTTTTTCTTTTCACTTTTTTTATGTGACCACAATCGTGGTGAATGCCAGAAATCTGAAAGTTACTTTGATCACTGCAAATTTCTGGAATTTGTGGAAGACATACATCAAGATGGAAAGAATATATATATATATATATATATATATATATATATATATATATATATATATATATATATTATTTCACAGTTGACTCTTTAAAACTGTTAGCGCCAGCTCTGTCACCATTGGTTATTTTTACAGTTTTTTATTTTTGCACATTGTATGTGGATTGTGTGTGTGTGTGTGTGAACAGAGGCTGCTTTCAGTTGGCCTGCGCAGATATACCAATCTTTTTATTGTATTATAATCAACAATTGTCTGAGACGCAAAAGAGGAACCAAGTATGACAGCCAGCATCCTGCTGCACAGCGGATCACTAAAGCCATGACAGCTATGTTATCACTGGATGTGAGTCCAATTTCCCCATCAATGCATCAGGTTATAACCGATTAGTTGAGATCATGTGTCCACGTTATCAAATTCCATCACAATCTTATTTCTTCTTAACAGCAATTGCTGTACTGTGAGGTTAAACAAAAAGTCCTTCAGTCCCTAGAAAATGTCATTGTACCGACTGTCCACTTAGCTACAGATATGTGACAAGCGTCACTGGTCAAACAAAAGACTATATAACTGTGACAGCCCACTGGGTTGTGTATAATACACAGTGTCAGGTCATTCACCGCACCCTGCCATATAGCCGCTCACTAGGACAGATGTGATGCTGCCCCTCACACACAATTACCTTCACAGACAAACATTTAGATTGTAAAAGCAACATATATAAATATATATATATAATATATATATATACAGTAAATGCATTTTGTTTGTGGGGGGAGGGGGGGTGCTGCTCACAATCAAACAGTTCCCTATTTTTCCCCACTAAATATTTCAGATGTCGCTGATACTGCCCCTGGCACTACTGTCATCGGATTTAAACATCTTTGATTTTAAAAGCAAGAAAGAATAGTTTTTGTTAACTCTTAAATAGTTTAATAATATACCCATCTGCTTCCACTTCTAAATGGCAGCTGAGAACAGGAAGGACGGCTATACATTGAAGATATCGATCCAATACTCACGAGATCTGACATTTTACATGAAATGACATTTTGCCTCATTTTCAGATCGGAATTTGGAGCAAGACACCGAGTCATGTCTCAATTCGACTCTGTACCCTAAAATTCCTGTCTATCTAATTCTATCTCCGTACCGCTCATCTCTAGTGAAACAAAATGTGGGGGAAAAGTAAAAATTCTTCTTGTTTCACACACAACAATGAGAAATACCCCACTAAGTAGTCTTATGCCAATATATAGATAGTTTTTTATAACATAACCATTCAGGTCATGGCTTCACTTCCCTATAATTCACACAGTTCATCCATGTTACACATATGTACATAACTAAGACATAGGGCTGTCATACATATGGCCATTTACAGTTACACAGCTCTCAACCAATGGCTGATCAGGGATTACTGGGCACTGAGCTACCTGGGTTGGTGATGTCACAGAATTCTCTTCAATCTGATTGGTTGGAAACAGCTGTTTACACTTGAATTTCAAACAGAGCGTCAGTCATCTCCACAGGTAATGTAACAAGACTGGGACGGGGATTATATTATAAATGGGATATATTCAGGGGGTGAGAATAATTTACAGTCTGTGTATTCCTGGTTTACCCATCTCTAAGCCCTGTGTTAATGGCTTTAACCTGGTAACAATATTTACAGTACAGTATAAGTATAAAAAGAATGTGGACCTGATTTTAAACCCAAATACATGTAAAAATCCAATTAAAAAGTAATGTGGAAAATAGATATTTGAGTAATGTCAAATACTTTACATGAAGCATATCTTCATGTAGCTACTTCTGCCATTGATTTAATTTCCTATGACAGTAATTAACAAGCTTAGTGGGAAACAGTCACTATAATATTTTTACAAGAACTATATTTAATGCTGCAGTTTACATTAGAACGTTACACATGAGAACGTTTGATTTTGGCACACTGGGTAAGCAATTGCCAAGGTGATTATTTTAGTCTGGTGTAAGGTCCTAATGCAGGTTACCCATAGACTGGTCATTAGGATACCTCCTACCTGCCATCAGAAACGTTAAGAGGTACAGAATTCAAGATAACTGGGGGAGAATACTTTGTGGTTTGCTTATGAGTAGTGACTAACGAGATTGTGTCTGACCTAACAGATTGGCAGATTCACAAGTAATTCCCCATGATTCACACAGTTCATCCATGTAACACATATGTACATAACTAAGACATAGGGCTGTCATACATATGGCCATTTACAGATACACGGCTCTCAACCAATGGCTGATCAGGGATTACTGGGCACTGAGCTACCTGGGTTGGTGATGTCACAGAATTCTCTTCAATCTGATTGGTTGGAAACAGCTGTTTACACTTGAATTTCAAACAGAGCGTCTGTCATCTCCACAGGTAATGTAACAAGACTGGGACGGGGATTATATTATAAATGGGATATATTCAGGGGGTGAGAATAATTTACAGTCTGTGTATTCCTGGTTTACCCATCTCTAAGCCCTGTGTTAATGGCTTTAACCTGGTAACAATATTTACAGTACAGTATAAGTATGAAAACTTGGACCTGATTTTAAACCCAAATATCTCTAAAAATTTGAAGGTGAACACAAAAGGGAACATTTTCTAAAATGGTTTTACAGAAAATGTGTATTATTTTTATAATTATTATTATTATTATTATTTATTTTTAAGGCCAAATGTGCTTTACAGATTAGTGAGGAAAACATGTAATACATAAAACAGCTACATACAATATAGATAAAATAAATGCTAATATAAAAACCAAGGGTAGGGAGAACCCTTCTCCTGAGAGAGCTTACAATCTAATTATAGCAATAAAAGTGCAGCAAATAATGTATAAGCCAAAATGCCCCATAGTTAATAAAAAATGCCCCAGTTAGTGCCTTGTGCTTATTCTACACCAGGTCTGACGTTCTATGGGCCCTAGTGATAGTCTCCAGCCCTTTATTCAGGTAAGCCCACTTGTGGGGTCACAGGGGGAACAGCAGAGTAACCTGTATATAATAAAAGAGTGAATCTACAGGACTGTAATGGTGCCCATGTGCATTAGCCCCAATGTGAACTAAACTAATCCAGAACTAACATAAAGATTTTAGTCCATCTTGAGCCCCCCGTGATAGAGAACCAAAGATGGATGGAGAGAAAGGGGGTGAGTGGAAAGTAACAGAGATTAGAAAGGATGAGGGAGTAATGGGGTGAGGGGAGAAGGATGAGCGAGGGGAGACAAGACAAGGTTTGAGGTAAAGTGTAGAATACATTTAAACACAGTGGGCCTGATTCATTAAGGAGAACAAAGCAATAAAGGACTATATTTGATCCTAAACAAAACCAGGTTAAAATGCAAGGGGTGCAAATGAGTTTATTATTTTGCATATAAGTTAAATACTGGCTGTTTTTTCATGTAGCAAACAAATACTTGATAGCTTTATTTTTACACCGAATTTTAAAGCTGAGCTAGGACATGCCCTACCCCTAAATTTACCTCCCTCTCCAATGCAACATGGTTTTTCCAAGGTGCAAAGTTACTCATTTATTTTGCTTTTCTTTCCTTAATGAATTAGACCCAGTACCTTTGGGACACATTTTTTGAGACCTGCTTTTAGTAACTTTTTTTATTAAATAATGAAGAGCTCTGAAAGTAACCATGTTTTGAATAATTTTCCTAACAACAGATTGATCGCTAAGTCTGACAAGAGACACAACAATGAGTGAAGACAAGCCTGTCATCCGCAGTTCTTCCAGATGTAAGAAAAATATAAATGTGTTCA
Organism: Mixophyes fleayi; assembly: GCF_038048845.1. NCBI lineage: Eukaryota > Metazoa > Chordata > Amphibia > Anura > Limnodynastidae > Mixophyes > Mixophyes fleayi. Next base: position 72,300,654 of record NC_134413.1, read on the forward strand.
TTAGGGTGGGGAACCCAGTGGTAATATCAAACAAGAATTTAATACGGACATTTAGGGCACCCAGTGGTACACCCAGCACCCCCCATCCCCCATCTTTCATGTAAGTCCGATGTAACTTGTTGAGTCCTGAAGCCGCTGTCAGCATGTTCTGTTACAGACAGATAGCGCTCACCTTCCGGTCCTGCCCTGGTCTCTGGCTGTAGGAGAGCAAACTGCCAGTTAGGGGTAAGAGAAGAACTGCTCCGGGCCCTGACAGGAGAGTTTGCAGGGTAGTTTGTTTTCTATGATTGTCATCAAATTATGGCTCCATTTGTGTGTTTATTAACAGATTATGGCCCCGTTTTCTATGACTGATGCTATAATCCGGTGACAATTTTTAAGGTTATCACTAAATATTATATGGGAGCTGCTTTACATATATAAAATAGCAGATTTCCTCCAACTGGATATGGGCTTTTTCTGGTAAAATATATTTTGGTTCCTCCCTATATCATGTTTGCGTCAGTTATGGACTCTCTATCGGCATAGGCCACATTCTAATCGGAAAATTTCACAGAAGCGATGTTCAAATTGAAAGTCCCTTATCCCTCCTGAGTGTCAGACGGTGCAGACTGGATCTACACACAAGAGGGAGCTATTGCACACAAAGGAACGCACATAAGAGACAACTGGGGAGGAACTAAGGGTGAAAGGCACAAAACAGGGATAATGAACAAACACATTGATGAAGATCAGACACTTAAGGAACATGTTTAACAGATTTTATATTGCTAATACCATGGGGTAAATTAATGATAATTTATAGTAAAACAAAGTCACCCATCATTGAGAATATATTAGCTGATAATGAATATTCTTGTCTCCCCAGTGCCAGAAGCTGTAATGGAGACCCTCGTTGGAGATCCCAATGACACCTCCCGGAGGAATAAGGAAAACATCGCTGGACATTCCATCGCTGAGGTAAAATGTCTTGTCTACTATATTATATATGGAAGATCGTTGTTCAATTCTAAATTGAGGCACAGGTTAAGCTTCAACACATGTGACAATGCGCTTATGTTGTAATATTGTTACATTTTAGTTATATTATAAGTAATATTCAGTCTTTATTCCATGCCTCCCAACTTTTGCAATCCCCGAATCAGAACAAAACACAGTTTGCAGCAGTGCGTCCATAAATGGAGGTGTGGTCACATCACAATGGGTGCGTGGCCACACCCTCATGGGCACCCTTTACCATCCTCCCCTAACAACGCCAAAGATTTTAGTCTCTTCTATGAATAAAGATGTACATGTAATATTATGGGCCAGATTCATGTTCAGACGTATCTTGCGTGAAATAGACCTGCGCTTGCTCCAAAACGGACTTTACTCCAATTAACGCAATTGCATGTAATTCATGTCCAAAGCAAATGACACTTACGACTGCCTACAACACATAAGGGAACAATGGTGGCAAGGTTTTTCTCCTGGAGAAAACCATGTTACAATGCAAGGGGTGAAAATAGGGTTATTATTTAGCACATAAGATAAATACTGGCTGTTTTTCATGTAACAAACAAATACTTGATAGCTTTAATTTTACACTGAAATTTAAAGTTGATCTAGGACATGCCCAACCCCAACTATAAATCTACCATGACATTTTAAATTTGCCTCCCACTCCAAGACAACATGGTTTTGCCAAGATGCAATGTTACTCCTTTTTTTACTTATTTTCTTTTCCTTAACGAATCAGGCCCATTGTATGTACAATATGCATTAAGGAGATCTTGATTTATGTATTTAATGTAAAAAATATATAAATATGATTATACTGTTTAGAGTTGTTCATCATTTTTTTTCTAGGCTTTATTTAAATACCTTATATTGCACATACGCTTGTGTGTATACTGCGCTGTGCTCTGTTAATGTACAACATGTAACGTTTAGGCAGATTGCACTTACACCCAGATTCAAACTGAAACACATCTTGATGTCCGCTTGGATTTGAATATGGGTTCTGTGATCTTTTCTTAAGAGCAAGTTAGGTGCAAGTTGCGTTCGGACTTGAATCAGGCCCTATATGAGCCTCCTCTTCAAGGTTCTCATGTTTCCCTAACATGATCCTCACCAGGTAGTGGTCCAGGTACCAGTTATTCCCACCAATGGTTCTTTAACATCCATCTTGCAAAGAGCCTGTGGTATGAATCAGCAGTCATTTTTATACCAGTATCATGTAAATTTCATCACTTAAATTCAAAGTTGAAATGTATTAATTAGAGATGGGCGGGTCCGGTTCTCCGAGAACCGAACCCACCCGAACTTTGGGTATCCGAGTACCGAGCTGAGCAGCTCGGTACTCTCCCGCCCGTTCCGAATCCAAATCGAGGCCGAACGTCATTGTGACGTCGTCGGATCTCGGGGCTCGGTTCTCGCGATACTTCAACTTTATAAATACACGCCTCCACAGCAATCCATCGCCATTTGACAGAGGGAGAGAGCAGGGTGTAGTCATAGGCTAATTAGAGCAGGGACAGAGAATACAATATTGTTCTTGCAATTGCTCTAACCAAAATCGCTAGTGCATAGAGGGGGATAGAGGTTTATTATTTTTTCTTATTATTTGGCACTCCCCAGCGCTTTTGGGGTGTCCCCCATAATTGTGCATAAAAATTTCTGGCTGTCAAAAGTCATATCTGTCAGCAGTATCTACTAAATAATTTTTAGCACTCCTCAGTGCTTTTGGGGTGTCCTCCCTAATTGTGCATTAATATTTCTGGCTGTCAAAAGTCATATCTGTCAGCAGTATCTACTAAATAATTTTTAGCACTCCTCAGTGCTTTTGGGGTGTCCTCCCTAATTGTGCATTAATATTTCTGGCTGTCAAAAGTCATATCTGTCAGCAGTATCTACTAAATAATTTTTAGCACTCCTCAGTGCTTTTGGGGTGTCCTCCCTAATTGTGCATTAATATTTCTGGCTGTCAAAAGTCATTTCTGTCAGCAGTATCTACTAAATAATTTTTAGCACTCCTCAGTGCTTTTGGGGTGTCCTCCCTAATTGTGCATTAATATTTCTGGCTGTCAAAAGTCATATCTGTCAGCAGTATCTACTAAATAATTTTTAGCACTCCTCAGTGCTTTTGGGGTGTCCTCCCTAATTGTGCATTAATATTTCTGGCTGTCAAAAGTCATATCTGTCAGCAGTATCTACTAAATCATTTTTAGCACTCCTCAGTGCTTTTGGGGTGTCCTCCCTAATTGTGCATTAATATTTCTGGCTGTCAAAAGTCATATCTGTCAGCAGTATCTACTAAATAATTTTTAGCACTCCTCAGTGCTTTTGGGGTGTCCTCCCTAATTGTGCATTAATATTTCTGGCTGTCAAAAGTCATAACTGTCAGCAGTATCTACTAAATAATTTTTAGCACTCCCCAGTGGTTTGCGCTCAGAATGGATTCAAAGCAGTCCACATATGATCTGAATGAGCAACCAGGTTCTATCACCAGTCCTGATGTTAGTGTTCCCAGTACGTCATCTGGCCAAGGCGATGTCAAACAACAGAGTGTTTTCAAATTAGTGCAAAAAACAAAAACCAAAAAAAATTTTACTGTTTTGAAGCGAAAAAGAAGTGTAACTGAGCAAAAGTTAAGTGACGATAAAAAAAAAAATGCAAGCATGCCATTCTACACACGCAGTGGCAAAGAGAGAATGAGGCCTTCACCTTTGGCTATTAGTGGCAGATCCCAAAAAGTTACCCAGCCTACAATTGGTGCACAACTACTGTTACGCGTCAAAGCCGAGCTGCAAGATAACAGTGAGGCATTACAGGAGAATATTTGCTCTGATTCACAAATGACAACAATCCCTGTGGAGAGTTCATCCAACAGTGGGATGTCTAATAGTGAGCATTCTGCTGATGTGTGCCTTAATAGCCCGAGTGTAGCCGGTGATACCCAAATTGAGGATGCCACTTTGGAATTAGAAGAGGATGAGGGGGAGATTTGTGTAGGCGACGAGGGCGCTAATGAAGATGTTGATGAGGATGAGGTTGTTTGTGTAAGTCCTGCACCAGTGGCAGCAGTTCTGGCACGTGACAAGAAAAAGGCCATTGTCATGCCTGGGCATAAAACAAAAAAATCCACTTCTTATGTGTGAATTTATTTCTACCCAAATTCAGACAACAATTGTATAGCCATTTGTAGTGTATGTCAAGCCACAGTCAGTCGAGGGAGGGACCTTAACCATCTTGGAACCTCGTCTATGTTACGCCATTTAACGAGAGTTCATGGCAAAGTGTTGGGAAAAGCTGAAAGTTCTTCCCCAAAGAATACAAGCACTCCCTCATCAGCTAAGACCCTCCGCTCACCGACATACCGACGGCTACAAAATACACCCACCACACCATCCTCATCAATATCCTCAGTAGCGCTCGGAGTTAGCCCGGCATCCCACTTAAGGCTGGATGACTCCGGCACTATTATTGATTCCTCTGAAGAAAGCGTTAGTCCTGCTGCTGCTGTTGCTGCTGCTGGGGGTGAATCGTCATCCCAGAGGCAGGTTAATAAAATGAGCAGTCCTACATTTCAGCAATTAACTGTGAAACAATCATTTGCGAGGGGAAGCAAATATGACAGCAGTCACCCAGTCGCCAAGCGAATCACAGACGCCATGGCTGCAATGTTAGTGTTAGATCTGCGTCCAATCCCCACAATAAACGCAGCTGGTTTTTCACAGTTAATTGAGGTTTTGTGTCCGCGTTACAGAATTCCATCGCGACACCATTTCTCCCGTAAAGCTATTCCACAACTATACCAAAAAGTGTGTAAAAATGTAGAGATTGCGCTGAAAAATGTCATTCTGCCCACTGTTCACTTAACCACAGATATGTGGACAAGTGGAAGTGGCCAAACCAAAGACTATATGACTGTGACAGCCCACTGGGTTGGTCATTCACCTTCACCAGCAGGAACAGCAGCAGCATGTACACCACTACGTAACATTTGTCACAGGCAGGCCACTCTTTGTATCACCGGCTTCACTAACAGGCATACGGCTGACAATTTGTTACGCAAACTGAGAGATGTGATTGATGCATGGCTTATACCACTCGGACTCTCCCCAGGGTATGTCATTTCAGATAACGCCAACAATATAGTGCGAGCATTACAGCTGGGTGATTTCCAACATATTCCCTGTTTTGCTCACACCATCAACTTGGTGGTACAGAGCTTCCTACGAAATAACCGTGAGGTGCAGGAGATGCTTTCGGTGGCCCGTAAAATTTCAGGCCATTTCAGGCATTCAGCCACAGCATGTAGGAGATTACAGCAGCTCCAAGAGCAGTTTAACTTGCCCTGCCACCAACTTAAGCAAGAGGTGGTAACTCGGTGGAATTCCACCCTGTACATGCTTCAGAGGATGGAGGAACAGCGCAAAGCCATCCCAGCATATTGCACAAGTCATAACATTGGGAAAGGAGGGGGGATGTGTTTCACTCTTGCACAGTGGGGAATCCTTTCAGTGCTGTGCAAGGTGCTGAAACCATTTGAAGTTGTGACATGTGAGGTCAGTGCAGACTCTGCTAGTTTGAGCCAAGTCATTCCTTTAATTAGACTATTGGAAAAGCAGCTTGAGAAAATGAAGGAGGAGCTGAAAGCAAGCAATTCAGCAAAGTATGTTGGCCTTGTCGATCAAGTACTTAATTCGCTTCACAATGATCCTCGAGTTATTAAGATCTTGAACCCGGATCAGTACGTTTTGGCCACTGTGCTTGATCCAAGGTTTAAAACCTACATTGAGTCTTTACTTGTAAATGTGCTAGATGTGAACTTTTGCAAGGAGCTATTGCTCAGCAAGTTGGCCGCTGAACTGGGCCTCGGCTTGACAACGTGTCCTCCTTCACTTTCTCAAGCTGTTGCTCGTAAAAAATTAAATTTCCAAAAAAGAAGCAGGGAAGACACAGGGGGCAGAGCAGAACAATTTAACATCTGGGCTGGTTTGAAGGATTTTTCAAAAAAATTTGTCACTTTGCCCATAACGCCATCCAATATGAGTATAAACATGCAAAGGATGGTGGAGGATTACTTTCAAGAGGTAGTTGATATGGAAATGTCAGACAGTCCCTTTCCTTACTGGGTAGAAAAGCAGGCCATTTGGAAACCCATGTACAAACTTGCTTTGCAATACCTAAGCTGCCCACCCTCCAGTGTGTACTCTGAACGAGTGTTCAGCACAGCAGGGAACTTAGTCAGTGATCGCCGTAGAAGGTTACTTCCCAAAAATGTGGAGAAAATGATGTTTATAAAAATGAACTACATCTTCCACGAGAAAGGCCTTCACCATCCAAGACATCCAAGCACTGACTGTTCTCTAATGGCGGATTCAAGCGGCGATGAATTGATAGTCTGTGATGATGACGTACACACTGATGAGGGTGAGGATTAAGCTGAAGATGATGCCGATAACATCTTTTTAAAACTTTCTATGTAAGTGTAGGGTGCAATCTACCCCCAAAGAGGAAAGGGACTTGTGGCATTTCCATATCACATACCATCTTGAAAGGCTGCTGTTAGGGCAATTTATCCTTAAGGGTAGGGTGTCATAGACAGAGTGACCCTAAACTGGCTTTGTCCATTTTTCATAATATTGTACAGTCTATAATGGCTGAATTTTTTGGTATTTTATACAAGTGGAGGGGGGCCTAGAGAGACAGAAACCAAACTGTCTTTCTCCATGTCAATTAATATTGTACAGTCTATAATGGCTGAATTTTTTAGTATTTTATACAAGTGGAGGGGGGCCTAGAGAGACAGAAACCAAACTGGCTTTCTCCATGTCAATTAATATTGTACAGTCTATAATGGCTGAATTTTTTGGTATTTTATACAAGTGGAGGGGGGCCTTGAGAGACAGAAACCAAACTGGCTTTTTCCATTTCTTTACATATTTAACTGTAAGTGTAGGGTGTAATATACATTCAAAGACGATGGCTGCATTGCCAATATGCATAGATGGAGAGGAAGACAATCTGTTTTGTGTGTAGAATAGGCCTACCAACGAAGAATTAAACTGTTTTTTTGGATGATTTATTACCTCAACAATTAGATTACTTGTCTCTAAAACAGTTGGAGCTCTAAATTGGGTTAATTTAGGCCCAAAAACATGGATTTTCCAAAAAAATAGCAAAACAAAACCAAACAAAACCAAAACCAAAACCAAAACACGCAATGGCGGTTTTGCAAAACCAAAACCAAAACCAAAACACGACGGTAATCCAGATCCAAAACCAAAACACGGGGGTCAGTGACCATCTCTATATTAAACACAGGGAGAGTGTACAAACTCCACACAGATATGGCCATGGTTGGGAATTGAACTCGCAACCCCAGAGTTGTAAGGCAGGAGTGCTAACCACTAGGCCACCATACTGTCCTTAATACAAGAGCCATGTATGTATCATTTATTGATCTAAAATAAATTTTAGCCTAACCCTAACCCTAATTCTCATGTGCCTGGGAATTAAAGGTAGATCCTACCCCTACCAGACTTGCAGAAATAAGTTTGTGATTTCATTTGGGCTGGGAGGACAGACAAAAGAGAACACACAGAGAATTTTACTAAGTGGAAAATACATAAAATACATAAAATCCTCCGGATTCACTGGAATTTATTTTAGATCAATAAATGATACATGCATGGCTCTTGCATTAAGGGCAGTATGATGGCCTAGTGGTTAGCACTCCTGCCTTGCAAAACTGGGCTTGTGAGTTCAATTCCTGACCATGGTCTTATATGTGTGGAGTTAGTATGCTCTCCCTGTGTTTGATGTATAAATAGCCAATGACAGTTACTGTAATTTAGAAACTTTTTTTCCCCCATTAACAATTAACTGGGCACATCTTTTTCTCTTACGCCGGCCAATGGCCCGATGTCGCAGCGCGTAGCTACGGCTCAAAGTCTCCGCAGTGCGCTGCGTTGTAGCGTTGCCTCGGGTCCAAAGACTGCCCACAGCGAGTGCCCGAGTTTGGATGAATTGCTAAAATTCTTGATTATTTGTGGACAATGAACATCAGAGAGGAGACACAAAGAAGCAGTGGGTATTTTATTGCTCTCGGTTCCCACCAGAATGAAGCCTGGCTTGGAAAAGCTACACATAAAACCCCAGTCCTGTTTTTTTCTGGCTATTTTCCACAATTCACTGAAATCCAGTGAAATCATCCAGATCCAGTGGGACTGTTTTGAAATCAAGGGGTGATTGCAGTGATTTGAAATCAATCTCACTGACTCTGGGTGATTTCAGTTGATTTTCCCTGATTTCAGTGAATTGAAGAAATTTGAAGAAAAAAACCAGGACGGGGTTTTGGCTCATACTTCCAGTCTTATTTGATTGAATGCAAAAACCCAATTATTTGTGAACAATGGATATCAGACATAAGGAAAGGAAGGTGTGCAGAGGTACATTTGTGTAATTCCATCAAAGGAGGACTTTTTAAAGCCAGTCCTGTTTTTATCTGTAATTTTCCTTAATTCACTGAAATCAGGAGAAATCTAGTAAAATCACCCGGGTTCAGTGGCACTGATTTGAAATCAGTGGGTGACAGTAATGATTTTACTTCAGTTTGTCAGAAATCTATAGGACATGACGTTCCTAAGGCTTCTGGGGAGGATTAGTTTGATCAAGATGAACACCCTACTAAAAGTCTTATTCCTCTTCCTACCCCTCCCAGACTTGCAGAAATAAGTTTGTGATTTCATTTGGGCTGGGAGGACACACAAAAGAGAACATACAAACTCCACACAGATAAGGCCATGGTTGGGAATCAAACTCATGACCCCAGTGCTGTAAGGCAGAAGTGCTAACCACTAAGCCACTGTGCTGCCTGTAATTTGTTCTGAGTTTCTTGTCATTTGTCAGGTATAGCCTTGGAACTGCTCTTCCTTCTTCCTCGACATCTGGCAACGGCAGAAACCCACATGCAACTTTTACTTATTGAAATCCGAAGCTTCAGAAATCATTGCTCCATCGATGACTTCCCTGCTATGTCCAAATAAGTTAAAGGGGTTGCATGGCTCCGCCCAGTCAGAGGGTTGGGCCAATGATTCAGCCAAGATCTACCTTTAATTCCCAGGCACATGAGAATTTTACTAAGTGGAAAATACAGAAAATCCTCCGGATTCACTGGAATTTATTTTAGATCAATAAATGATACATACATGGCTCTTGCATTGAGGACAGCACGGTGGCCTAGTGGTTAGCACTCCTGCCTTACAACACTGGGGTTGTGAGTTCAATTCCCGACCATGGCCTTATCTGTGTGGAGTTTGTACGCTCTCCCTGTGTATGCTATATAAATAGCCGATGACAGTTACTGTACTTTAGAAACTTTTTCCTCACAATTAACTAGGCACATCTTTTTCTCTTACGCCGGCCAATGGCCCAATGTCACAGCGTGTAGCCACGGCTCAAAGTCTCCGCAGTGCGCTGTGTTGTAGCGTTGCCTCGGGTCTAAAGACTGCCCGCAGAGAGTGCCCGTGTTTGGATGAATTGCTAAAATTCTTGATTATTTGTGGACAATGAATATCAGAGAAGAGACACAAAGAAGCAGTGGGTATTTTATTGTTATTTGTGGACAATGAATATCAGAGAGGAGACACAAAGAAGCAGTGGGTATTTTATTGCTCTCGGTTCCCACCAGAATGAAGCCTGGCTTGGAAAAGCTACACATAAAACCCCAGTCCTGTTTTTTTCTGGCTATTTTCCACAATTCACTGAAATCCAGTGAAATCACCCAGATCCAGTGGGACTGATTTGAAATCAAGGGATGATTGCAGTGATTTGAAATCAATCTCACTGAATCTGGGTGATTTCAGTTGATTTTCCCTGATTTCAGTGAATTGAAGAAATTTGAAGAAAAAAACCAGGACGGGGTTTTGGCTCATACTTCCAGTCTTATTTGATTGAATGCAAAAACCCAATTATTTGTGAACAATGGATATCAGACATAAGGAAAGGAAGGTGTGCAGAGGTACATTTGTATAATTCCATCAAAGCAGGACTTTTTAAAGCCAGTCCTGTTTTTATCTGTAATTTTCCTTAATTCACTGAAATCAGGAGAAATCTAGTAAAATCACCCAGGTTCAGTGGCACTGATTTGAAATCAGTGGGTGACAGTAATGATTTTACTTCAGTTTGTCAGAAATCTGGGTGAATTCAGTGGATTGAAGAAGATTCAAGATAAGAAAAACAGGACAGGCTCAAATTTGTTTACGGGGAATTACATTCCACTAATCTTCAAGTTACGCTCTTAATATAGGACATGGTGTTCCTAAGGCTTCTGTGGAGGATTAATATTATCAAGATAAACACCCTACTAAAAGTCTTATTCCTCTTCCTCCCAGACTTGCAGAAATAAGTTTGTGATTTCGTTTGAGCTGGGAGAACAAACACAGAGAAAACACACAAACTCCACACATATAAGGTCATGGTAGGGAATCAAACTCATGACCCCAGTGCTGTGAGGCAGAAGTGCTAACCACTGAGCCACTATTCTGCTATACTCTAAATGTCCCTCTCTATCTCCTCCTTGGCTCATCAGGCTGCCCCACATCCCACAGCTGGCCCTACCCTCCAACGCTGGGCTTGTTTAAGGAAACTAAAACACATTTCTTACATATTGTCTCCTCTCACCACACTGACCCAGAATCCAAACTTCCCACCAGGACTACAGCCGGGGGGTTTTCAGTGGTTAGCACCTCTGCTTTGCAGTATTGGGGTCTTGAGTACAATTCCCACCCATGACCTTATCTGGGTAGAGGTTGTATGTTGCCCACATTTGCATGGGTTTCATCACACAATCCAAAAACATACTAGTAGGTTGCTTTGCTGCTATTAAATTGACTTTAGTCTGTGTATGTGAGGGAATTTAGACTGTAAGCGCCAATGGTCAAGGACTGATGTGAGTTCTCTGTACAGCGCTGCGGAATTAGTGGCGCTATATAAATAGCTGATGATGATAGTTGCTATAATTTAGAAACCTTTTTTTTTCCTTTCAAAATTAACTGGACGCATACTCTTATGCCGGCCTATGGCCACATGTTGCACCAAGTAGCCACGACTCAAAGTCTCCGCAGTGCGCTGTGTTGTAGACTGACCGCGCCCTGCCCCCTCAAACCACGACCTTCTCAGGATCTCCCGGAATTCACTTTTCAAAGGTTGGTAAGTATGTAAGATATCAAGAACATGGACCAGTTGCCAATGAGAAATTTTGGTCCCTTATTACTAGAGATGGGCGGGTCCGGTTCCCCGAGAACCGAACCCACCCGAACTTTAGCTATCCGAGTACCGAGCTGAGGAGAAGCTCGGTACTCTCCCGCCCGTTCCGAATCCAAATCGAGGCCGAACGTCATCGTGACGTCGTCGGTTCTCGCGATACTTCAACATTATAAATACACGCCTCTACAGCAATCCATCGCCATTTGACAGAGGGAGAGAGCAGGGTGTAGTCACAGGCTGATTAGAGCAGGGACAGAGAATCAAATATTCTTCTTGCAATTGCTCTAACAAAAATCGCTAGAGAAGAGAGGAGGATAGAGGTTTATTATTTTTTGTTAATATTTGGCACTCCCCAGTGCTTTTGGGGTGTCCCCCATAATTGTGCATAAATATTTCTGGCTGTCAAAAGTCATATCTGTCAGCAGTATCTACCAAATAATTTTTAGCACTCCCCAGTGCTTTTGGGGTGTCCTCCCTAATTGTGCATAAATATTTCTGTCTGTCAAAAGTCATATCTGTCAACAGAGTGTTTCCAAATCAGTGCAAAAAACAAAAAAAAATAAAAAAATTTACTGTATTGAAGCGAAAAAGAAGTGTTACTGAGCAAAAGTTAAGTGCCGATAAAAAAAAAAATTGCAAACATGCCATTCTACACACGCAGTGGCAAAGAGAGAATGAGGCCTTCACCTTTGGCTATTAGTGGCAGATCCCAAAAAGTTACCCAGCCTACAATTGGTGCACAACTACTGTTACGCGTCAAAGCCGAGCTGCAAGATAACAGTGAGGCATTAGAGGAGAATGTTTGCTCTGATTCACAAATGACAACAATCCCTGTGGAGAGTCCATCCAACAGTGGGATGTCTAATCGTGAGCATTCTGCTGATGTGTGCCTTAATAGCCGGAGTGTAGTCGGTGATAGCCAAATTGAGGATGCCACTTTGGAATTAGAAGAGGATGAGGGGGAGATTTGTGTAGGCGACGAGGGCGCTAATGAGGATGTTGATGAGGATGAGGTTGTTTGTGTAAGTCCTGCACCAGTGGCAGCAGTTCTGGCACGTGACAAGAAAAAGGCCATTGTCATGCCTGGGCATAAAACAAAAAAATCCACTTCTTATGTGTGGAATTATTTCTACCCAAATCCAGACAACAATTGTATAGCCATTTGTAGTGTATGTCAAGCCACAGTCAGTCGAGGGAGGGACCTTAACCATCTTGGAACTAGGGATGTGCACCGGCGACTTTTGAGGTCTCGTGTTTTGTGTTTTGGATCCGGATTTTCGTTATTTTTGAGGTTCGGATTTCTCTCGCAAAACACTTGACGAAAGGTCTCGGTTCGGATTTAAGGTATTGGATTCGGATTTTTTTTGAAAAAAACATAAAAAGTTTAAAAATCAAGTTTTTGGGCTTATTTTCACTCCTAGGCTATTATTAACCTCAATAACATTCAATAACAAGCATTTCCACTAATTTACAGTGTATTCTGAACACCTCACAATATAGTTATTAGTCCAAAACGTTGCAACAAGGTATCTTTCTGGACTGCGTAGAGGAGTGGGTCACCACAATATATATTAAAAACCCTGAACTTTTATGATTCGCACCAATAATTGTACCTGGACTGCGTAGAGGAGTGGGTCACCACAATATCTTAAAAACCCTGAACTTTTATGATTCGCACCAATAATTGTACCTGGACTGCGTAGAGGAGTGGGTCACCACAATATCTATTAAAAACCCTGAACTTTTATGATTCGCACCAATAAATGTACCTGGACTGCGTAGAGGAGTGGGTCACCACAATATATATTAAAAACCCTGAACTTTTATGAATCGCACCAATAAATGTACCTGGACTGCGTAGAGGAGTGGGTCACCACAATATATATTAAAAACCCTGAACTTTTATGATTCGCACCAATAAATGTACCTGGACTGCGTAGAGGAGTGGGTCACCACAATATCTATTAAAAACCCTGAACTTTTATGATTCGCACCAATAAATGTACCTGGACTGCGTAGAGGAGTGGGTCACCACAATATATATTAAAAACCCTGAACTTTTATGATTCGCACCAATAAATGTACCTGGACTGCGTAGAGGAGTGGGTCACCACAATATATATTAAAAACCCTGAACTTTTATGATTCGCACCAATAAATGTATCTGGACTGCGTAGAGGAGTGGGTCACCACAATATCTATTAAAAACCCTGAACTTTTATGATTCGCACCAATAAATGTACCTGGACTGCGTAGAGGAGTGGGTCACCACAATATATATTAAAAACCCTGAACTTTTATGATTCGCACCAATAAATGTACCTGGACTGCGTAGAGGAGTGGGTCACCACAATATATATTAAAAACCCTGAACTTTTATGATTCGCACCAATAAATGTATCTGGACTGCGTAGAGGAGTGGGTCACCGCAATATCTATTAAAAACCCTGAACTTTTATGATTCGCACCAATAAATGTACCTGGACTGCGTAGAGGAGTGGGTCACCACAATATATATTAAAAACCCTGAACTTTTATGATTCGCACCAATAAATGTACCTGGACTGCGTAGAGGAGTGGGTCACCACAATATATATTAAAAACCCTGAACTTTTATGATTCGCACCAATAAATGTATCTGGACTGCGTAGAGGAGTGGGTCACCACAATATCTATTAAAAACCCTGAACTTTTATGATTCGCACCAATAAATGTACCTGGACTGCGTAGAGGAGTGGGTCACCACAATATATATTAAAAACCCTGAACTTTTATGATTCGCACCAATAAATGTACCTGGACTGCGTAGAGGAGTGGGTCACCACAATATATATTAAAAACCCTGAACTTTTATGATTCGCACCAATAAATGTATCTGGACTGCGTAGAGGAGTGGGCACTGGGCACCACAATAAAATATATAAAAAACCTTCAACAGATCTGCATTACACTACACATACGGCTGCTCCTCCATCCTCTCCATCATATACATGTTGGAGTTTTAGCGTGTGACAACCTCTTGTTTTTGATAATGTCAGTGCATTTGGAATATTTTTCAATTTGCCCCACACCACTGAATGTACTTTATCTATGATACGCAATACGCATCTATCTATCTTGACTGCGTAGTGTGGTGGCCCCGGTACACAATTTGGTACCGGGGCCACTATACCTCCTCCAAACATGCTCCAGACAATTCGTCATTGACAGACCCCAGACAGACAGGGTCGTAGTGTTATTGTTTGACTTTGTAAACCCAAAAAAATGTCCCTGTTGCACATAGTCGTGCAATGAAGACTGACTTTTTCATTTAAAGGCACGATCTTTAAAGTGTAGTGTTTGTAAGTCTAAGTCATATTATACTTTTGGTAAAATTGGTTTTTTTTGTTCCTCTTTATGGTAATTAATTAGTGATAGAATTAAAGTAGGAAATAGAATTAAATAGAATTAAAGTAGGAAATAGAGTGGTATAGAGTTGTAGTGTGGTATAGATAGAGTGGTCCACACAATATAATAATAAAACCCTCAACTGGTCTGAATTCCACCAAACAAGTATCTTGACTGCGTAGTGTGGTGGCCCCGGTACACAATTTGGTACCGAGGCCACAATATAATTTAAAAACCCTCCACGTGTCGGAATTCCACCAAACAAGTATCTGGACTGCATAGTGGGGTGGCCCCGGTACCCAATTTGATACCGGGGCCACAATACCTCCTCCAAACATGCTCCAGACAATTCGTCATTGACAGACCCCAGACAGACAGGGTCGTAGTGTTATTGTTTGACTTTGTAAACCCAAAAAAATGTCCCTGTTGCACTTGCACATAGTCGTGCAATGAAGACTGACTTTTTCATTTAAAGGCACGATCTTTAAAGTGTCAGAAAGAGAGAGAAGACACAGGAGAGGAGAGTTGTAGCTGGGGACCTGGGGTGGAAGCTCCCAGGCTCCCCCAGCATTGCCTGGAAGTCTGAGCGTGGTGACTGAGCCAGGGCAAGGAATGTGTGCCCTGGATGAGGGGGAGAACTCCATGCCACTATAGTGAACCCAAGAGAGAGGGGGACACTGCACATGGAAGAGGCCCTGGAGTGAGGGCTGCTACAAGAGGCATGGTAGCTGTAGTGTCAGATCCTGAGGCTGAGAGTACACAGAGTGACGTGTCAGAGCACAGGAGACATTATCCCCGCAGAGGAGGGATGAGCTGCAGTTGAGAGGTCTGTTGTTGAAATAGGACATGCACACTTTAACAAACCAATCATTTCAGCGACAGGGCCTACCAAACAACTTTGACTGAAATGATTGGTTTGTTTGGGCCCCCACACCAAAAAAGCTATTCATCTCTCCCTGTACAGACTAAACAGGCTCTACTGAGGCAAGATGTCGTCCTCATCCTCAACCTCTGATTCCTCTCCCCCTACAGTGTGTACTTCCTCCTCATCACACATTATCAATTCGTCCCCGCTGGACTCCACAACCACAGGTCCCTCTGTAGTATCTGGAGGGCAGTGCTGTACTTCATTGAGGAATTGATTATTCATTTTTATAAACATCATTTTTTCAACGTTGTGAGGAAGCAACCTCCTTCGCCGCTCACTGACCAGGTTCCCCGCTGCACTAAAAACTCTTTCCGAGTACACACTGGAGGGGGGACAACTCAGGTAAAATAGAGCCAGTTTGTACAGGGGCTTCCAAACTGCCTTTTTTTCCTGCCAGTAACAATATGGACTGTCTGACATGTCTACTTGGATGGTGTCAGCAAAGTAATCATCCACAATTTTTTCTATTGTGACAGCATCCAATGCAGCGAGAGTAGACATGTCTGCAATGGTTGGCAGGTCCTTCAGTCCGGACCAGATGTTATCAGCATCCCCGCCAGTGCCTCTTTTGGGAAAACTGAGCTTTTTCCTCGCAGCCATAGATGTGGAAGAAAATGAGGGTGGAGCTGTTGGCATGTCACGGTCCTCTTCAGAGGACAATCTCCTGACCAGCAGGTCTTTGCACCGCTGTAGATTTGTGTCCGCCGGAAACAGAGACACAACATACGCTTTAAACCGAGGATCGAGCACGGTGGCCAGAATGTATTCCTCTGACTTTAAAAGAGTGACCACCCTCGGATCCTGGCAAAGCGTACGAAGGGCTACATCCACAAGAGCTACATGCTTGCTGTAATCGCAATGGCTTACCAGCTCCTCCCTCACTTTCTCCAGCTGCTTCTGCAACAGCCTGATCAGGGGAATGACCTGACTCAAGCTGGCAGTGTCGGAACTGACTTCTCGTGTGGCAAGTTCAAATGGCTGCAGAACCTTGCACAACACGGAAATCAGTCTCCACTGCGCTTGACTCAGGCGCATCCCCACTCCTTTGCCTATGTCGTAGGTGGCTGTGTAGGCCTGAATGGCCTTTTGCTGCTCCTCCATCCTCTGCAGCATATAGAGGGTGGAGTTCCAGCGCGTCACAACCTCTTGTTTGAGGTGATGGCAGGGCAGGTTCAAGCTTTTTTGATGTGCCTCTAGTCTGCGGTAGGCACTGGCTGAATGCCGAAAGTGTCCAGCAATTTTGCGGGCCACCGCAAGCATCTCCTGCACACCCCTGTCACTCTTGAGGTAATGCTGCACCACCAAATTAATGGTGTGGGCAAAACATGGGACGTGCTGGAAATTGCCCATATTTAATGCCCGCACAATGTTACTGGCATTGTCTGACACCACAAATCCCCATGAGAGTCTAAGTGGGGTAAGCCACTGGGAGATAATTTCCCTCATTTTCTCTAATATGTTGTCAGCGTTGTGCCTCTTATTAAAGCCTGTAATGCACAATGTTGCCTGCCTTTGCATGAGCAGCCATTTTGTAGATGCTGCTACTGATGCAGCTGTTGCTGTTGCTGCGGAAGGGGATGCATCTACCCAGTGGGCTGTCACAGTCATATAGTCCTTCGTTTGCCCAGAACCACTTGTCCACATGTCCGTGGTTAAGTGGACAGTGGGTACAACCGCATTTTTAAGAGCACTGAGGACACTTGATCGTACTTCTCTGTACATTTTTGGTATCGCCTGCCTAGTGAAGTGGAATCTCGAGGGGATTTGGTACCGGGGACACAATACCTCCATCAACCCTCTAAATCCCACTCCACTGATGGCGGACACCGGGCGCACGTCTAACACCAACATTGCAGTTACAGCCGCAGTTATACGCTTTGCAATAGGGTGACTACTATCGTATTTGGTGGTCATGGCAAACGACTGTTGGACGGTCAATTGTTTGGTGAAAGACTTAGCGGTCTTACGACTTCCCCTCTGGGAAGATGACCGACTAACAGCAGCAACAGCAGCAGTGGCAGTAGTAGGCGTACCGCTGCAGGATTCCTCGGATGAATCCCGTATTGAGGAGGACTCAGTCTGGCTGCTGACTTGGGCTGCAGGACTGAATCTGATGGAGATTGTGGAGGAAGTTGACGAGGAGGGTGTTGCTGGTGTGTATCCAACTGGACCACGGGATTTAGGTGTCCCTGTACCGATGAGGGTCCTAGCCCCAGTTCCTGAACTAACCACTGAACTATGAAGGTTATTCAGGTGACGTATAAGGGAGGATGTTCCTAGGTGGGCAAGATCCTTACCCCTGCTTATTTGAGCTTTACATAAGCTACATATTGCCATACATTGGTTGTCTGGATTTGGATAAAAATAACTCCAGACCGAAGAGGTGCATTTTTTGGTCTTCTGACCAGGCATGACGATGGGCTTTTTCATCCCATGGACATCAGCTGTTTCCCCCCCTGGTGCCTCATTTGCAATAACCACATCACCATCCTCATCATCAAGTTCCTCCACAGCACCAGCTACATCATCAATAGCCTCCTCCCGAGCCACCTCTTCCCGTACAGTGATGGGAAGGTCAGGCTTGACAACCACCAACACCCTTGGACTCGCCTTGGGGATTTGTGATAATTTCTCTTTAGAAGGCAGAGTTGTTTGCTGTTTTGTTGCTGACAGCATAACTCTCTTCAATTTTTTGTAGGGGGGGGGAGGAGGAGGAGGGCTAAGATCCGTGGGTGAAGCTGAACCACTAGTCATGAACACGGGCCAGGGCCTAAGCCGTTCCTTGCCACTCCGTGTCGTAAATGGCATATTGGCAACTTTACGTTTCTCCTCAGATGATTTTAAGTTTCTCTTTTTGCTACTTTTTCTTAACTTGGGCTTTTTGGATTTTACATGCCCGGTACTAGGAGATTGGGCATCGGGCTTGGAAGACGACGTTGATGGCATTTCATCGTCTATGTCATGACTAGTGGCAGCAGCTTCAGCATTAGGAGGAAGTGGGTCTTGATCTTTCCCTACTTTATCCTCCAAATTTTTGGTCTCCATTATATGTAGCACAAGATACTGCAGAATGTGTGAACTTGGTAATATTGCAGTACCAATGGACTTATACTGCTGGATTGGTTTTGCAAATTTGGTTATAATTATTATATTTTTATTTTTTTTTTAATTTTTTATTTTTTTTTACTTTTTTTTTATTTTTAAAAAACTTGGGAATAGTGGGGAAATAACTATGCCCTTAGAAGCACAGAGCACAGGACACAGCACCACTGGACTGAACAGGACACGGCACAGGACCCAGCAGCACTACGGAACTCAGCAGGACAGAGCACAGGACACAGCACCACTGGACTGATACTGCAGAATGTGTGAACTTGGTAATATTGCAGTACCAATGGACTTATAATGCTGGATTGTTTTTGCAAATTTGGTTATAATTATTATATATTTTTTTTTTTTTTAATTTTTTATTTTTTTTTACTTTTTTTTTATTTTTTAAAAACTTGGGAATAGGGGGGAAATAACTATGCCCTTAGAAGCACAGAGCACAGGACACAGCACCACTGGACTGAACAGGACACGGCACAGGACCCAGCAGCACTACGGAACTCAGCAGGACAGAGCACAGGACACAGCACCACTGGACTGATACTGCAGAATGTGTGAACTTGGTAATATTGCAGTACCAATGGACTTATAATGCTGGATTGGTTTTGCAAATTTGGTTATAATTATTATATATTTTTTTTTTTTTAAATTTTTTATTATTTTTTACTTTTTTTTTATTTTTTAAAAACTTGGGAATAATGGGGAAATAACTATGCCCTTAGAAGCACAGAGCACAGGACACAGCACCACTGGACTGAACAGGACACGGCACAGGACCCAGCAGCACTACGGAACTCAGCAGGACAGAGCACAGGACACAGCACCACTGGACTGATACTGCAGAATGTGTAAACTTTGTAATATTGCAGTACCACTGGACTTTTACTGCTGAATGTGTGAACTTGGTAATATTGCAGTACCAATGGGCTTATACTGCAGGATTGGTTGTGAAAATTTTGTGGTAATTAAAAAATATTAAAGTAGTTTTTGGTATTTTTTAAAAAAACTTTTTTTTATTTTTTTAAACACAGGGGAATATTGGGGAAATAACTATGCCCTTAGAAGCACAGAGCACAGGACACAGCACCACTGGACTGAACAGGACACAGCACAGGACCCAGCAGCACCACTGACCTCAGAAGGACAGAGCACAGCACACAGCACCACTGGACTGATACTGCAGAACACAGCACAGCACAGCACAGCACAGCACAGCACAGCACAGCACAGCACAGCACTAAACAGCACAGCACAGCACTAAACAGCACAGCACTAAACAGCACAGCACAGCACAGCACTAAACAGCACAGCACAGAACTAAACAGCACAGAACTAAACAGCACAGAGGACCACCTAACACACCCTCCCTCTACCCTGATCAATGCCCGAGTGAAGATGGCGGCGACTAGCGGGGAATTTATAGGATCCGAGTATCGCAAGATCCGACAACGGGATTATGAGTCAGAGCCTCAGTTTCACTTTTGAATTTGGCGCCAATACCCGGATCTGTCTCGGATCCGACTCGGATCCGCAACGTTCGGGTGGGCTCGGATTTCAGAAATCCGAGTGCGCTCATCCCTACTTGGAACATCGTCTATGTTACGCCATTTAACGAGAGTTCATGGCAAAGTGTTGGGAAAAACTGAAAGTTCTTCCCAAAAAATTACAAGCACTCCATCATCAGCTAAGACCCTCCGGTCACCGACATCCCGGCGGCTACAAAATACACCCACCACACCATCCTCATCAATATCCTCAGTAGCGCTCGGAGTTAGCCTGGCATCCCACTTAAGGCTGGATGACTCCTGCACTATTATTAATTCCTCTGAAGAAAGTGTTAGTCCCACTGCTGCTGCTGTTGCTGCTGCTGGGGGTGAATCGTCATCCCAGAGGCAGGTCAAGAAAATGAGCAGTCCTACATTTCAGCAATTAACTGTGAAACAATCATTTGCGAGGGGAAGCAAATATGACAGCAGTCACCCAGTCGCCAAGCGAATCACAGACGCCATGGCTGCAATGTTAGTGTTAGATCTGCGTCCAATCTCCACAATAAACGCAGCTGGTTTTTCACAGTTAATTGAGGTTTTGTGTCCGCGTTACAGAATTCCATCGCGACACCATTTCTCCCGTAAAGCTATTCCACAACTATACCAAAAAGTGTGTAAAAATGTAGAGATTGCGCTGAAAAATGCCATTCTGCCCACTGTTCACTTAACCACAGATATGTGGACAAGTGGAAGTGGCCAAACCAAAGACTATATGACTGTGACAGCCCACTGGGTTGGTCATTCACCTTCACCAGCAGGAACAGCAGCAGCATGTACACCACTACGTAACATTTGTCACAGGCAGGCCACTCTTTGTATCACCGGCTTCACTAACAGGCATACGGCTGACAATTTGTTACGCAAACTGAGAGATGTGATTGATGCATGGCTTATACCACTCGGACTCTCCCCAGGGTATGTCATTTCAGATAACGCCAACAATATAGTGCGAGCATTACAGCTGGGTGATTTCCAACATATTCCCTGTTTTGCTCACACCATCAACTTGGTGGTGCAGAGCTTCCTACGAAAAAACCGTGAGGTGCAGGAGATGCTTTCGGTGGCCCGTAAAATTTCAGGCCATTTCAGGCATTCAGCCACAGCATGTAGGAGATTACAGCAGCTCCAAGAGCAGTTTAACTTGCCCTGCCACCAGCTTAAGCAAGAGGTGGTAACTCGGTGGAATTCCACCCTGTACATGCTTCAGAGGATGGAGGAACAGCGCAAAGCCATCCAAGCATATTGCACAAGTCATGACATTGGGAAAGGAGGAGGGATGTATTTCACTCTTGCACAGTGGGGAATCCTTTCAGTGCTGTGCAAGGTGCTGAAACCATTTGAAGTTGTGACATGTGAGGTCAGTGCAGACTCTGCTAGTTTGAGCCAAGTCATTCCTTTAATTAGACTATTGGAAAAGCAGCTTGAGAAAATGAAGGAGGAGCTGAAAGCAAGCAATTCAGCAAAGTATGTTGGCCTTGTCGATCAAGTACTTAATTCGCTTCACAATGATCCTCGAGTTATTAAGATCTTGAACTCGGATCAGTACGTTTTTTCCACTGTGCTTGATCCAAGGTTTAAAACCTACATTGAGTCTTTACTTGTAAATGAGCGAGATGTGAACTTTTGCAAGGAGCTATTGCTCAGCAAGTTGGCCGCTGAACTGGGCCTCGGCTTGACGACGTGTCCTCCTTCACTTTCTCAAGCTGTTGCTCGTAAAAAATTAAATTTCCAAAAAAGAAGCAGGGAAGACACAGGGGGCAGACCAGAACAATTTAACATCTGGGCTGGTTTGAAGGATTTTTCAAAAAAATGTGTCACTTTGCCCATAACTCCATCCAATATGAGTATAAACATGCAAAGGATGGTGGAGGATTACTTTCAAGAGGTAGTTGATATGGAAATGTCAGACAGTCCCTTTCCTTACTGGGAAGAAAAGCAGGCCATTTGGAAACCCATGTACAAACTTGCTTTGCAATACCTAGTCGAGTCCAAATTAGTTTGGACGGAATTTACAACTAGTAGGTGTGGCCTGGATGCTGATTGGTCTGTTTATGTTGGCCACCAATTTTTCCCCAGCGGGTTTCGCCTATAATAAATTCCTGACCTTTCAAACGCCAATTCAAGTCTCTGTGTCGTTATTTTAGTTGTTAAGTTAACTCTGGTAAAGGTTAAAGATGGTATAGAAGTTTGTCCACCATAAGCGGTTTAATACAACAGAGGGATTGAATGAGACCGAGGTGATATAAACGCTGAGGGGGCAGGCAGAGGAAAAAGTACAGGCATACCAGGAGTTAACTTATCTGGGTTGTGGTAGAAATCTGAGTTATCCAATCAGTGGAGCCGGAAGGGGAGGGTTTTGCTTTCCTGAGGAGGCTTATAACATATAGGAAAAGGATGGGACTTCCTCTTGCCGGATAGATGTGTTACCCACCCACCCATCCCATATTGTGGTATTGATATTGGACTTGTGTTTACAAGTGGCGGTAAGCAGCCCAATCAGCGGCCATTTTGTTACATTGAAGGCGTAGTAGGCACTCTCCTCTTAAAGGGATTGGGCAATTAGCAGAATAGCCCTTCGGGGTTAAGGGGCTCCGCTTAGGCGGGCGGGCCTCAGCTAATATGCCAAATGGGGGAGTTTGGCATTTTACGCCTAGTCGAGTCCAAATTAGTTTGGACGGAATTTACAACTAGTAGGTGTGGCCTGGATGCTGATTGGTCTGTTTATGTTGGCCACCAATTTTTCCCCAGCGGGTTTCGCCTATAATAAATTCCTGACCTTTCAAACGCCAATTCAAGTCTCTGTGTCGTTATTTTAGTTGTTAAGTTAACTCTGGTAAAGGTTAAAGATGGTATAGAAGTTTGTCCACCATAAGCGGTTTAATACAACAGAGGGATTGAATGAGACCGAGGTGATATAAACGCTGAGAGGGCAGGCAGAGGAAAAGGTACAGGCATACCAGGAGTTAACTTATCTGGGTTGTGGTAGAAATCTGAGTTATCCAATCAGTGGAGCCGGAAGGGGAGGGGTTTGCTTTCCTGAGGAGGCTTATAACATATAGGAAAAGGATGTGACTTCCTCTTGCCGGATAGATTTGTTACCCACCCACCCATCCCATATTGTGGTATTGATATTGGACTTGTGTTTACAAGTGGCGGTAAGCAGCCCAATCAGCGGCCATTTTGTTACATTGAAGGCGTAGTAGGTACTCTCCTCTTAAAGGGATTGGGCAATTAGCAGAATAGCCCTTCGGGGTTAAGGGGCTCCGCTTATGCGGGCGGGCCTCAGCTAATATGCCAAATGGGGGAGTTTGGCATTTTACGCCTAGTCGAGTCCAAATTAGTTTGGACGGAATTTACAACTAGTAGGTGTGGCCTGGATGCTAATTGGTCTGTTTATGTTGGCCACCAATTTTTCCCCAGCAGGTTTCGCCTATAATAAATTCCTGACCTTTCAAACGCCAATTCAAGTCTCTGTGTCGTTATTTTAGTTGTTAAGTTAACTCTGGTAAAGGTTAAAGATGGTATAGAAGGTTGTCCACCATAAGCGGTTTACAGGTGAGTTGTTAGCTTCATCTAGATCGGCAATCGGTTCAGGGTTACTTCACAGAAATGCTGTGGTTAAGAATGATAACATAGCTTGTAAGATCCATAGATCGAAGACTGATCCTTTGGGTAGGGGGCGGTGGATTACCTAGCATCGTAATCAGGATATTGCAGTTTGCCCGCTTAAGTTTACAAGATTGTATAGAGATATGTCCCCTGCTCCTGGTGGTAATTGGCTTAGGCACCATGATAGGTACCCCCTTACGAAGGTCCAGTTTTCCGCGGTCTTTATGAATTGTATTGCTAAACTTGGATTGGATACAGCAGACTATGGGACTCATTCTTTTAGAATAGGTGCGGCTACAGTAGCGGCGGAGGAGGGTGTGTCGGAACAGAGTATCGTGGCTTTGGGTAGGTGAAGGTCTAAGTGTTTCAAACAGTATGTTAGGCCAGCTGTTGCGCTTTAGGCTTAATAATGCGATGTGGTAAGGCTGACCCATGACATGCGTCTTGTTAAAAGGAGGCGTGGAGGGATTTGCCATTTCTTTTCCCCGGGGGCCTGATTGGCTTGTGGCACCCCGGGGTTTCCGGTTTTACCTCCGCATGGGTCACCCTGCGTTGCACGCAAATATATAGTAGTGTCTTTCTCTAATACCATGTATTATGTCTTGAAATTTGTTTTATGTGCATTTTACTCCATGTTGCAGGTTCACGGCAGGATGGGAAGCATTTTTGGCTGGTCGGCCATTCATTTGTTTTTTGGGCCGGTAAGAGTGGTCCTACTCATGATTTGAGCAAATTTCCCCGGGCAGATTCAGTTAGATGGTTAGGTTTTAGGGGTTTACGTTGGGCGACGCTATTATAGATTCTAAGGGTTAGCGTGATAAAGTTTGGGTGCCCTTCAGTGCTTATAATCAACACTCTAGGCACCCAACCACCATGGCATTACTAGTGTTCTGTATTTAATGAATAGGCCTCTTTACCCCAAATTAATAGCATTCTCAGCATTAACAGTTAAACAAACCCCCTCCTCCCCCACCCAACCAGTCCAAAACAATAAATTAGTACACATTTAATAATTAGGATATTTTACCCCAACCAGCCCGGCATTAAATTAATATACTTAAATACTTAAATAAATACTTAAATTTAATAAATAAGCCTCCTACCCCCCAAACAGCCCCAACCTTAAATTAAAAGCTCCCATGTTTAATAATTAGGCCTACTCCCCCCTAAAAACCCCAACAGTATATTCTTAGTGTTTATGTTTAATAAATAAACTTCCTTCCTCCCAACCTTCCCCAACATTAGATTAATAACATTCCGATTTGATTTTTAAATCAATTTCACCCCCACCAGCCCAAAAATTAAATTAATAGCATTTCCATTTAATTAAAGGTCTATTTCACCCAACCAGCCTCAATATCAAGTTCATAACGTAATATTTTCCACCATATTTAATTGCAGATGTGCTGGAAACAACATACTCTGCATTGCTGGGGAATGGGGTATTTTCTGTGGTAAAGAGCTGGCTAAGTCCTGATGATCTAGCAGCTTCAACCTTTTCTTTTGGGCTGGAAAATGTTGTTGCAGCTCTTGTTGTCTAGTAGCTTGGGTCTTTTCCTCTAGACTGCCACTCCTGTAGCATGTAGTCTGACAGCTTGACTCTGGGTAATGGGGATGACAAAAACCTGTCCACATCCCATGACCAAGATCGTTTCCCAGGAGCACATCTCACATTTATTTGCCAGCTCCTCAATCGAGACGTAGCCTCACCGTGGGCACTTCGAGTCCATCTGGAACTGTGACTTTGGCAGTCTAGCCTGGCAATGCTGCAGCAGGTTCAGCAAGGATGGGGGGCTCACCACAGTGATTGAGGTCCCTGAGACTCTCAGGCCTTCTCCCTGCAATGGTCCAACTTGGGTGCTTCCACCTCTTTTTGGGTGTCTTTTTGGCCTCTTCACTGAGTCACTTTTCTCTGTGACATACGCCACTGGACTTTCTGGGGCAAGAACAATCTTTTTAGGCCCACCTCCCTTAGTCGGGTATGCAAGTCAGCCTGTGGGACAGTCTGGCCTTAGGTGACCGATTTTCCCACAGCCATAACACTTCCTATCCAGTCTAGTCTGATGACTTCCAGGAACAGGGTGGAATTGCAGCTAGCTACAAGCACCTGGGTTAGTGGCTACTGTTAGGATCTGCCTCATGATGCTGCTTTAGCTCCTGCCTCTGGGACTATATTTATTATTATATTGACCCTGCAGTACCTGTGAACCACCAGAGGTGCTGTTATTCTGCCTTCTCTTCTCACTATCAGGGACTACTAGCTGCACTATGGTAATCATTCGCACCTGATTGTCTCCTATATATGCCTGCCTCTCCCAGTTTCCTTTGATGGTCATTAATGTTTCTGTGCCTGTAATGTCTATTTACCCTTGGACTTACTGCCTTGCTTTTTCTCTTTTCCTGTGGAAATCCTTGCTTAGCCAGTTTCTGCTTTTCTGTAAGCATTTAGCATTCATCTCTATCTTGTCACTTGGAGGTAAACCTGATATTTGCCTTATAACTGGAAGTCTGTTTATTCACTGATCTGGCCTGTGTTTAACTTGCATCACATGGACTGTGTTTTCCACTACATTAAACAGTTTAATACTTTCAATATATTTCTGGCTCCGTGGCTTTAATTACAAGGACCTAGTTTGTGGAACAGGATTGTAACTACTTGCTTGGCGGAGTGATCAACAGCAGAGGGATGTTCTTCAATTCATAAAATTCTTTGGTGTTGGCTGCTAGACTGGCGCTTCTGCCAGGGTGGCCAAACCATTACATTTTGATTTGCCAACTGGGCCGCTACTTCAAATATTATTGTGTTGTGGTCCAGTAGCAATTTTTTCACCCTCTGTGTGCACCGGCGAGACAACTGCTCCCTGCAAATTAAACCATTTAAATCCACCCAGGTCTTGACACCAGATCCATTCACACATCTCATCACGAACTGCCACAGCTGGTTAGCAAATTCCTCATGGTTGATGAGAAGGCTTCTGCCAGATCCTCACATTTCTGCCAGTAGGTTCCTGGGATAATAATGTAGCACTTAAAGAGAACTTTCTTTACCACTTCAGAGTCTGCACAGTCATCTGGGGTCAATACACAATAGGCCTCTAATGCACGCCCTTGCATTGTAAGGACCAAATAATTGACCCACTCCTTTTTGGACAAAGCATGGAGTTTAGAAATCATTCCAAACACCTGCAAGTGTAAATCACTGTCTCCAACACCGTCCTCAAATTCGGTAAAGTGACAGGACCCAAATCATGGTGCAGCAGATGAAGACTTTTTACTGTACAATTTTTCTTACTTTGCACAGGATTTCGAGATCTACCTTGGACATTGCGGTGTAGTTAACCATCTTTTGCATTCCCTTTTGTGGAAGGAGCTCTTCACTTGAGTAACTCGGCTCTCCAAAAAAAAAAACCTAGCATTATCAAATTGCTTGCCACCAGTTATAAACTGTGACTGGATGGGCTTACTCTGCTACCCAGTGTTTGGAGAGGGAGATCTTAAACAGTTTAGTTGGGTTTCCTTCTTACTGTCTGTATCTGGCTGTTACTGACCACTTCTACTGGTGTCACTTGTCAGCAGATATTCACCGACTGTGAATGCCAACTGCACATGAGTTGTAGGAGAATAGTGTTGCCACCAGCTGTCCCCAGGCTCTTTGAGCTCCAGTATGGTGCTCTGCAGACTGGGACTCCTGGATTCATGTGTGAATCTAGGAGGCGCCTCTGCAAGTCTCCTCCAGAAGCCACTGAACTACAGCTGCCAGCGGAGTTTACACACAGAGAGCTCCTGGCTCCTACTTTATCCAGGGGCTGCTCCTGCAGCCCCCACTGTACCATCAGGGATTGGAGACCCCTCCGACACTCCAGTCATCCTGCACTTACAAATGGGAACCGGAGTGGAGGAATTAAAGCTCTGGCTGAGCTCCGATCCTCACTGGACCAGCAGTGGGGTGAGAAGCAATTTCTTTTGTTTTATACACATTTGAAATAACATTTTATAAACACACATATCACTTTATACATTTCTACTCCTGGGCTAACCCTTTCAGCGCCAATATCTACATTTATATATTTATTAAAATACACTTTAAAATACATTGCACCTTCAGCACATAGCACTGGGGGGTTAACCCAATTGGCACCGCAGCATTGGAAGGGTTAATCTTTACATGGATGGGAAACCAGCCACAGGGTATGGTAAAATCTACTAACTACATCTTATTAAGATCAGAATTATGCAATCACTCTGCCAGTGTGTTAAAATTTAATATAATCTTACTTTGTTGTACAGTGTCTGACAGTTCGCATTTTCCCAAGAGTTATATATATATATATATATATATATATATATATATATATATATATATAAAACTTCCAAGTTCAAATATAATATATATTTTCTATACTTTCCGATGCCTTGTGTTTTATATGATATTATTCTTTCTTCACATTCCTTACATTGTACTACCACATAATTAATTATACTTTTATTAAAATAACCAATTGTTTAGTAATTCCCATGATGTTCATTATTCATTTTGTATCTCAGAGACAACAAAATTTAATCTGTAGGAATGAAACATGTTAAATGTTATCTAGATGTAAAATAAATTCCCTGATTAAGTAGATACAGTGTTTCTAGAGACTTATTCTTTGTCTTAAACTGACTTGGATATTCCAGTCCTCATGTTCTCTCCAATCTATTAACTGCTACAGCTGCTGTACACGTGTATGCTGGTGCCCTATCATGTATATATATTCTTTAAAAGTCCCTTTCTGTTGAATATTGTGATGACAAGACAATACACTGTCATGATAGTGATATGCTGCAGCAGAGGAGCACCTAAATCTGCATTACCACCTAATTATTGCATGTTATCATGTTACTCACCTGCTCCTCCTCTCTCTGGAGCCCTGGGGCCTGCTCCATGCACAAGTGTTTCCCGTGGTTCATCTCACAGCTCTGATTAAATTGACATTTTGGCGCAGGGCCAAATTAAGCGATCGACTCACCCCGCCCCATTTTGATCTCCCCAAGGTAGAAGTATGAGTAAGCAGGATGATCAATCAGGAGTTGCAGTCATGGAGATTGTGGCTTCTGATTGGACCTCCTGCTCACAAGCCACTGCCACAGCCATATGTACACGGAGGAGCCAGAAACGAAGGTGTCCCGGGAAAAGCGGCTGCATAGAGCAGACCCTGGAGCTGGAAAGGGGCAAATAAGTAACATGTAACAATTATTTGATAATGCAACTTTAATCTCAATTATGTCAAGGCTTTTTAGGTGGTTTCACTATACCCAATGTATTGTTTTTAGTGACAAAGCCCTGTATAAAATAAAATCCTTTCAAAAGCATAATTAAAGGTTTTTCCAACCATCACATGTATTTAATGGCTTGTATAGGCTTTACTCCAAGTTTTAGTAAATACACAACTTTTACGTCCTGGTTTCCCTCTGTACGTTTAACCCGTGTGGTGATACCACGGGGCAGAGCTGTGTGTTTGTGTTGCTCTGCTCTGCTTTCTGTATAATTGTACCCAGTGAGCAGCTTTATGTTGTATCCTGGGGCAAGAAAATAATCCACTCTCCCGGATGTTATAAATATATGGCTAAAATCACAGAAGGAGGCTACTAAGAAAATAAATGCTTGTAGTAACATTTTCAGGATGGTGTGTACAAGATAAAATAAAGCAATCTGAAAGTGGAACAAACAAGCAAAACATCGCACAGCTGGTATTTCAGTACATAGACATCAAACTAGGTGGAGCTTGATCTGCTCTAGTGGGGAATGCAAAATATCTTTACCATCGTTGTTTAAAGGAAATGTATATATTGGGGGTCATTTAGAGTTAGACGTACGTCATTGTTTGCATAATATGTGTATTTTCATACTGCAATGATTCCAAAATCCAGAAAGTATATGTCCATATATAGAGTTATTTATATCGCTGACATCCGTCCGCCTTTGTCTGGAAAAGCAGAATAAGGATGTGCAGGGACTAGCATGCATGGGCTGAGCACAGTATGGGTGAGTTCATGTAATTGTAACATAACATCTGCAAATACGCCTTTTAGGGCTCGAACCTCATACAGGTATTAGATTTTTGGTGCAGGTATATGATGATGACTATCAGCCCTATTTAGCTGTTTCTAATTTGCTGATTGAGTATTCCGTAATTGACATTTCCATTTTTAATTACATTTTATATCTGCACCCCACTGTATCGGGGGGGGGGGGGGGCAGACCTACATTGGTCACAAAGAAACTGTTTTTGAGCTGCAGGCGTCTTGAGACTCAACATCAATGAGTAATTCCACTTTTTTGTGTACATTATTTCCAACGTACGTTTGGTGCGCAAATGCGTCCAACTCTGAATAAGCCCCATTATGTCTTTATTGTACTAGTTATGATTTTGTTGTATATGTTGTTATGTGTACACTGTGCATGTGGTTATTTTACCATTTCCATGCAATACATTTTCTAATGAAAGAATTGTGTCTGTGTTTTTCTTCTTACTGTAGCAATAACTAGATATTTATGTGGATAAGAAATTCCCTTGCTATGGGCATATTTCAAAAGAGCTTTATTCACTACACAGAGAGAGAGGGATGCAACACTTTTTATTGTAGCTATTTGTTTGACTGTACAAGTCAGCTTCTCTTAGGCAAAATAGATGTACACTGGGACCAGTACCTGTGCAATACCTGTCATTAATACCAATTGCAAAATCAGGACAATTTAATCCAATTGCCAATCCACTCAAACCATGCACAGTTTGCCAAGAGTTCCCCCCGATCAGCCCAAACACCTTTCCTAGTAGGTTCAGCCTATTTGACCAACACAAATTGTGACTGTTCAAGGAAAGGTAGGTGAGGTCTAAGGTTAAGGCAGCTCAGGGGTTATGGCTGCCCTCCCACCTCCTCCAGGTAAATCTTGGTCCTGCTCAGAATGTGGGAAATGTTTTCCTAAAATATTACTTCTTAAGTATCAGAGAAGCCATACCGTGAAGAAACCATATTACAGAATGTTGGAAATATTTAGCACATAATTCACTTCTTGTTGCGCACCATACAGGAGAAAGACCATGTCATACAGGAGAGATATTCTTGCTCTGAATGTGGTAAATCTTTTACACATATTCCAAATTGTTAAATATCAGAGAAATCACTTAGGGAACAGCCAAATTCATGTGCTGATGTGGGAAAGGGTTTCAAAGTAATTCAGAAAGGTATTGTATGTCAGAGAAGTAATGAAGGGGAGAAACGTTATTTTATGCCCTGAATATGGGCATGTTTTACAAGTTCTTGCTGTCTGGATGTCCCATGTGGCTATAAATGAGGTTGGGATTTCCTGCAATGGGTTGGCAGTGGTCTTCTCCTGGGCCTGCTGTGGTGTTGGTAGGAGCAAGAAAGGG
Organism: Mixophyes fleayi; assembly: GCF_038048845.1. Taxonomy (NCBI): domain Eukaryota; kingdom Metazoa; phylum Chordata; class Amphibia; order Anura; family Limnodynastidae; genus Mixophyes; species Mixophyes fleayi. Next base: position 72,331,901 of record NC_134413.1, read on the forward strand.
AACATGCTGGCAGTTTATTGATGGCCAATGTATGTGGCCCCATGCAGACTCAGACATGAATATTCAGCTGTGGTGGAGGGCAGCCGCTTGCTAAGTGTTTTCAACATCGGAAGACAGTTCAGGCATGGGAAACCTGCTTGAAAAAGACATAACAAATTAAATATAGATACAAAGCATCCCTGACTTAGGAGACATCCAGACAGGGAGGCAGCATTATTATTGGAGAATGGGTTTAAGAATGTTTTTAGAGTTCCTTATAGGGAGTCCAAAGAGTTGAAACTGTACGGATATTTGATGTCAGCCATGCATTATGCACTGTAAATGGTCCCTAAAACAAAGCCCAGAATATTCAGCCTGATTCATCATTTGTCAATTCCAAAGAAAGATTCGGTGACTAATGGGATCAGTAAGGAGACATGTTCTGCATCATACACCTCGCTTGATGCGGCCATTCTGTGAGAGGCATCTTCCTGAAGCTTTCACCTCCTTAAAAGAGTGGGTGCTAAGGGGGGAAATGGGAATCAAGTCAGTTATCCACTATCTGGACATTTTTCTTTTCATGTGACGAGACCAGCGTCTTATGAAAACCTATAATGAATGGGGATAGTATTGGGACAGTCATGCTCCTCAGATTTTGATGATCAGTGTCGGGACACCAGGGCATTAGAGTCAAGGCCCACAGAGTAGCCCTGGTACCTTGGTGTTCTTTGGATCACGCAGACAAAGAGGAGTGGTACCTATAATAGTACCTTTATTACAGAAGGTGCAAACACAACTGTAACACAATAACTATATTAAATCGCCAACATCTAAAAACCTCCCCAACACATCCCCAGATAAAGATATGAGGAACCTTTACATATGTTTAAACAGTATTTCTTTGGCCGGGCTAAGTTGTAAAAAAGTCTCTGGTCCTGATGCTTTTGTCACAATAGCTCAGTACTCAGGTCTTCCAGATTCCTCCGATTTCTACACTTCTAGGCTTGCTGGTCCTGGCCTCCCGGCCTTATGTTCACTACCGAGATGTTAGCAGCCTGGACCCCTGTCACCCTACTCCTGTAGGCACACCAGGGGGTAAATGTATATAGCTGAGAGTTTTCCGGCGGGTTTGAAAAACCAATCAGATTCTAGCTATCATTTATTTAGTGCATTCTACAAAATGAAAGCTAGAATCTGATTGGTTGCAATAGGCAACATCTCCACTTTTCAAACCCGCCGGAAAACTCTCAGCTTGATACATTTACCCCCAGATGTGCAGACTCACAAGCAGCTCCCATTGGGGCAGAGTTATACTGTTGCACGATGTTCAGCCAGAGATGTGCCTAGATGTAAAATTGTAGTCAGGACACACGTTGGAGCTGGTAGGAGACAGATCTTCAATACCAAGCTCAGGATATCCAATAAACAACCCTTGGTCTCCTTGCAGGCTCTTTTTAAACAGTTCAGAATACCCACAGGTGAAATCCCGTCCTGTAAGGTTATCCCAAGTCCATACAGAATGCCATTGGCTCCCAAATCAGGGGTTGGATATGGGAGTGGAGAGAAGTCATCCCCACATGGGTTTCCCCCCAGCTGGTCTAGTGCATAGTAGTCTGACACAGTCCTAGAGAGAACAATAGAGTAGCAAACTGGTTACTGCAGGGCTTAATCCCAGATGATGAATAGCAACTTCCTGTTTCAATCCCTTCTATACATTTATGTTGTGAAAGGGGCTCCAGCTGCTCCAGACTTCCTGTCCTCACTAAGGGAAGGGGTAACTGGCCAGGATATAGTCCAGCAGACAATTTGTAGTCCAAAAGAGGCACATGGAGCCCACCTGGATATATATTTATGAACCTGTAGTTTTAGTCCATTGACTCTTCATTCAGAACCATATTATGAAATCCATATACTTCAACCAAATGAATCCACAGAGTCTTTATTATTATTTTTATTATTATTATTATTATTATCATTTATTTGTAAGGCGCCACATGGTTTCCACAGCGCCGTACACAGTACAAACAGTAGACCATACAGGGCAAAACAGTACAGAACATTAAACATAAAATACCAATACTTCGTAAACTCCGGGCAGGCAAATACAGTAGAGACGGAGTGGAAGAACAGGTATGGAGACAGGAGGAAAGAGGGCCCTGCTCATACGAGCTTACATCCTAAGGGAGGGTGGACAGAATCAGGCACAGAAGGGAGCCAGTGAGGCAAAGGGGAGAACCGAAGAGATGAGAGGTTAAGTGGATGGTTGGTAGGCCTTAAGAAACAGGTGAGTTTTAAGTGCCCGTTTGAAGGAGCACAGGTTGGGTGAGAGACGGATGGAGCGAGGGAGGTCATTCCAGTGAAGGGGGGCAGCGCAGGAGAAGTCTTGGATTCTAGAGTGGGAATTATATGTGCCAAATGGGGATAACAATATATCCAAATACTAGTGACCAGATACATACCTTTGTATGGGGGGATTGTAACTGTAATCCTATCTCGGCACAATCAGCTTTTCTGTATCACTTTCAGTTTATATCTATTGTCAGACAGTGCATGGGGAAGTTGGGGGGGTTAGTGGCAGAATATGGGTTACACTCCTTCCTGATTGGGACAGTAATGGAGGCTGTCAGCTGGGGCTGAAGTGACAAGATGATTATGTATATAGGGAAATGGGAATCAAGTGGTTTCAGATCTTATGTAAAGCTCCAGTTTCTACTATAAAGATTTAAGAAAAGGAGGTAGGAGATGTATTTCCAATTTGGAAAATCTCTCCACCTCTACCCCAGTCCCTCTCCCTTCTCCCCCTCATCATAAAAAATTAAAAAATAAAACAGCAGTTTTATTTCTATTTGTTATATATATCCAACCTTACATGGTCTATCTTTGGTACGGGAAAAGTCCTCACTTGTACACTCACCACGTAGGCCGTTAATTCCCAACTACCAATTGGAATGTGACATAGAATATAATCTATATTTCTATAGTCATTTGTATTTTTGCTTTGTTTTGTTTTATTTTATTTTTTGTTTTCTCTCCGATTTTTAGATTGTGTAACCTTGGGTCTTATTTAATGTCAACAACATGTACGGTTGTGCTGTATATTGATATCTATCTGCTGTTACAAATAAAAAGTTAAAAGAAAAGGAGGTAGAAGGGGGATGAGATGTTGGGGTAGAAGGTGTGAGAGACAGAAAACACTAAGATAATGTGGTGAAGGTACGAGGACATGGTGGAGTATACAGAGAGTACCCCAGGAAGAAGAGGAGAGTGGACAAGGGAATAGTCAAGGAAAATAAGATGGTAAAGTGGTGGATACCTAGTAGTACAGCTCGGAGTATGGTAGGCTCAACTAAAGGAATGTGTAATTTAATCAATTAAGAAAGATCTAACTAAGTATTCATAATGCACAAGACGAAAGACAGAAAAAGAGTTAAAAAATTATATGTATGTAAATTAAATGATCCTTTAATGAGAATTAATGACAGTGCAGCAGGTGGGAAATAATATCACACAAAGAGAGTTATAGAGGCCGGATACCCTGTACCTGTTCTACTAACAACTACCACAACTACCACTGGTAGTTCTCCTGAACATGGTCAGTAAATAAATGATGATGATGATCCAGCTGGAAGCAGGAAGACACAGAAGAGGAATGAAAGGCCAGGTAATGCCTTAATTTATGGTGAGTCATAATTATAGGTTATACTGATAATATTTCTCTAAATGATTAATTAGAGAATCCAATACACAATACATAATGTGATAAAAAGTAGCACTTAACTTAATACATTAATAACAGCAACTCTGCAGACATGTTGCCCTGTTGGAATCGCTCATACAGAGCAGACTGGCGCAATATTCACGCATGTGGGAATCAAGGAAGGAAAAATTAATGGTTTTATATATATATATATATATACATAAATATACATAAATATTTAGATAAATGTGTGTGTGTGTGTATATATATATATATATATATATATATATATATATATATATATATACACAAGTTAACCCGTGCATGATACTCATGCATTCTAGTCAAATCAAGCTACTTAAGGTCTTAAAAAGGTTCTTGTCATGCATTTGGACCTAGCCCAGGCCTCCTCAGGGGAAGAGCGTTAGTTCCCGACGCAAGCGGCCTTTTTAATGTGTGTTCATGAGGTAAAATTACCTCACGAAAATAAGTTTGAGCCCTACCAAATTTCAGCCCTTTTTGAATTTTTTTTCCCACACACACTAAGAATTTAGTAGGTCAGTGTATAACTCTGCCCAGACGGTGGCGCTGCAACTTGTTTTTTTTTTTTCACACACAGACGCCACTAAGCATTTATATATATATATATATATATATATATATATATATATGTAACTACATGATGATATTCACATTTCAATATCGATCAATCCAATCTGTAGGGAACATTTACTTCCATTTATTGTATGATTCTCACTAACACCAGAGGAATAATATATTGCAATAAATTGGAGATATGAGAGAAAAGACAGAGATTGTCCTGTCTATATTTTTCCCATTAACATTGTTCCATTCTCAAATAGCTCTGAAGCAATAACTAGGAGTTAATTGCAGGATGTCACCTCTCTCCTGATGATAGTTTTCAGTTTTCCGGTCATTGAAAGAGCAGCGCTTATAAGTCTGCCATAAGAAGATATCCCAACAGCGGCCACAGTGTTTGTGTGTACAACCAACAACTCTATAACGTGACGCGTTTCTCCGCCTCCAAGTGAAATATTTTCAGAAGGATGGAGCCAAAATTCTGCTTGGAAATCTAAAAGTATATTGGCCAATCAGTAAGGGCCATCAATGAATCCAATTAGAACTCAGATCTTACATACATTTATGTATATGTCGTATGTAAGATCTCAGTTTTCTATGTTTATCTAAAGAGACTGCAGCAGCTTTACATACACAAGGATTTATATTTATTATATCTTGTGCACATGTATCCTCTATTTATCTATTTCGGGAAAAAGGCTCTTCTGGGAAACTCTATTTTTATGTCTTGCTATTCAGAATCATCACATGCAAAAATGTATATTTTGGGTATTTTTGCCCTGTGATTTCAGAAGCACACTCTAATGCATGCAATGTGTGCCTTGGCCATGCCCATTACTGGTGCTGAACAGAACCAGTTGCAAACAAAATTGCAATCTGGCAAATCATTTCTCAAGCCCAGTAACAACATGACTGTGAGCTGTCATTTGTGCCAAAACACCTTTAAGGTCATCATACAAAATGGCCTCTCTGAAAGGTTACACCGCTCTCTAACACGCCTTGGTGAACTATGAATTACTCGGTGTACTCTTTCTTTTCCTGCTGCTTCTCATCCTGTTCCAAAATCATTCTTCTTCTCCTTCTACAGGACAAATCCACTGACCACTAGCATAAGGTCAACTAGCTCTCTTATCATTTCCTATCATGTCCATCTTGTACACCTACAACAAATTTGACTTAAACACAGATCTAATATTTAATATCTATTTTTAATATTTTATTAATATTTATTGTATTTAATATTTTTAATATTTTAATATTTATTTTTAAGACATCAGACAACTCACACAGGTGATAAATCATTTACATGTTCTGAGTGTGGGAAATGTTTTGCAGAGAAATCAAATCTTGTTTTACATCAGAGAACTCACACAGGTGAGAAACCGTTTACATGTTCTGAGTGTGGGAAATGTTTTACACAGAAATCAAATCTTGTTAAACATCAGAGAATTCACACAGGTGAGAAACCATTTCCATGTTCTGAATGTAGGAAATGTTTTATACATAAATCATCTCTTGTTAAACATCAGAGAAGTCACACAGGTGAGAAACCGTATACATGTTCTGAGTGTGGGAAATGTTTTGCAGAGAAATCAAATCTTGTTAAACATCAGAGAAGTCACACAGGTGAGAAAATGTTGGAAATGTTTTACACAGGAATTTAAACTTGTTGAACATCAAAAATTTCACACAAGATAAAAGCAATTGGAAATGAAACAAGTTTTCCGCAATTCTCCAAATATTGTGAAATCAGTTAACTGTTAATGTAAATTAAACAATTGATCCATGTGTGTGTGTGTGTATATATAATACATATATATAGTCCAGTCGTCCACAATATTAATATCGCTGACAAGTGAAGTGAATAACAGTTATTATCTCGTTATAATGGCACCTGTTAAGTGGTGGGATATATTAGACAGCAAGTCAACACTTAGTTTTTGAAGTTGATGTGTTGGAAGCAGGAAGAATGGGTATGCGTAAGGATCTGAGCGACTTTGACAAGAGTCAAATTGTGATCTAGATGACTGGGTCAGAGCATCTCCAAAACGACAGATCTTGTGGGGTGTTTGCGGTATGCAGTGGTTAGTACCTACCAAAAGTAGTCCAAGAAAGGACAACCGGTGAACCAACGACAGGGTCATGGGCACCCAAGCGCATGAGGAGCATAGGCTAGCCTGGCTGGTCCGATCCCATAGAAGAGCTACTATAGCACAAATTTCTGAAAAAGGTAATGCTGGCTATGATAGCAAGGTGTCAGAACACACAGTGGATCGAAGGTTGCTGCCTATGGGGCTGTGTAGCCACAGAACGGTTAGAGAGCTCATGCTGATCCACCACCAAAATGCCTACAATGGGTAAGTGAGTGCCAGAACTGGACCATGGAGCAATAGAAGAGGGTGGCCTTGTCTGATGAATCGCATTTTCTTTTACATCATGGATGGCCAGGTGCGTGTGCATCGTTTAATATGGGGAAGAGAAGTCACCAGGATGTACAATGGGAAGAAGGCAAGCCGGTGGAGGCATTGTGATACTCTAGATTATAATCTACTGGGAAACATTGGGTCCTGGCATTCATGTGGGTGTTACTTTGACACATACCACCTACCTAAGCTTTGTTGCAGACCAAGTACACCCCTCCATGGCAGCGGTATTCCCTGAATGTAGTAGACTGTTTCAACAGGATAATGCACCCTGCCACATTGCAAAAAGTGTTCAGGAATGGGTTGAGGGACATGACAAAGAGTTCAAGGTGTTGACTTGGCCTCCAAATTCCCTAGATCTCAGTCCATTCGAGCATCTGTGGAATATGCTGTAAGAATAAGTCCAAGCCTTGGAAGCCCCACCTTACAACTTACAGTACTTAAAGGATCTGCTAACGTCTTGGTGCCACATCCCACAGGACACCTTCACAGGTCTTGTGGAGTCCATGCCTCGCATGGTCAAAACAGTTTTGTTGGCACAAGGGGAGGGGGACCTACACAATATTAGGCAGGTGGTTTTAATGTTGTGGCTGTGTATATGGGTTATGTTGCCCTTATCTAATTTGCGAACGAGACAGGTGTGCACCACAATAAGCTAACTGGTGCCGTGCACGGAATTGTTATGGCTGCCATTTGTAAGAAATTGTTAAGCCACATATATGAGGTCTCTTAGATCCTCTGCCTCTGTTTCTGATATATTTTACAGGTAATGTGAGGCATTCCTAGATGTTTACTTGGTGCAATCACGAACGATCTGCACTTAATTCTCAAGCCGCGCATGCGCACTGATGAATATGAACTGTGCATGTGCAATATGGCCACCAGCTATAGTATAAGTAATAAATGCACATATAGGTGAATTTGTTCTCCTGATAAAGTCTCTAGTAGACTAAACGTGTTGAGGTCATTACATGTGATATATTTCTCAAACTTTCTCTGTATCCAATATTGGAATTGAACCACCAGTAATTCAATCTTTTGTTTTCTGACTCCACTGAGTGGTGATCAGGGGAGGGGTGGCAAATTTTAGCCCTGGGGGGAAACCTCGATTCAACAGCCTATTAGGACCATTTTAAAGGGAAAAAAAGGCTAGTGGCTAAGTGATCCAGCCCAAGGTAGCCCATTATGTGACCGGCCCGGTGGGCAGGTGCCCCCCAACCTAGCCTGCCCCTGGTGGTGATTAATGACAGTGAGTACTGGTATAATTACACCTTGATTACAGATAAGACTTTGATTCTTTTATTTTTTGTGAATGTGCAATTTTTATATTATTCAATAAATTTGTTTTTATGAAAAGATACTATATGGGATTTCTCATTCTTTATATCTATGTATGGTGTGAACTAGACAAGCAATATTGAGCCAACAGGAACCTGTACAGATAAGCAAAATAATTTATATTTATCTGGTACACATAGTATATGTGGTTTGGTGTGAAATAATATAAATAATTATATATATATCTATATATATATATATATATATATATATATATATATATATAATTATTATATATTATATATGTGCTTGGGCGCTCACAAGTATATGTAGGTTAAGAGACCAGTGGAAGTCTTCAAAAAGCAACACTTCCCAGCTGGATAATATATAACACATAGTGTAGTATGTTAACACTTAAATATCCTCCACCCAGAAGAGCATTAAAGTCCAAAGACTAACGATTTTTCTTGTACAATAACTGGTGTTCAGTTCCTAGTGGTGCAGTTGTCACTGGAAACCAGTGAACCACGTGTAGGTGAATGGGGTAACCCCCTTATATAATGTGCTTCCTTAAAAGCTTCTTGTATTATTGCGTTGTATTCTCTACATTGATCTTCATAAAGTCTTCTTTCAGTATATAGCTCCCAATATGGAAATGTGAAAAAAGACCTAAAAATATCTACTGCATTATTCTTTATTACACCAATACCAAATATTTAAAAATACACTCACATTCCATATAGATAAAAACTGGTGCACAAATAGGTACCATCTACATAAATATAGGGTGGATGACCCTACCACAAAGCTCACACGAAGACTCAGAGGAAGGTAAAGCTGAAATTAGTCCCGGAAGTCTCCTTCCAATCACCAACCAAGTGAACGTCCTGGTCAGCGAGGAATCACCACAGTACCAACGCGTTTTGACTCCTCAGATTTGAGTCTTTCTCAATGTTACTAATTGTCTGACTTTTTAAAGTGTATAGCAGCCAATAAAGTGCCGCCGTGGAGACAAAGATCCTGTACGGAAGTCCTCGCTTAACTCGCAATGAGGCTTGAAGGAAATTCAAAGTGAGGCTGCATTCTTTTAGATGGAGTCAAAAATGAGGTTTGGATTTAGAAACAGATTTAATGCATATAAATACCAAAACGAGGCTTGGACTTAAATAAAAGAAAACTAATACACGCAAACACATTCAGCTCCAAACCGAGGCTTGGACTTAGATGGAAACAGGGCTAAAACATAAAGACCTCAAGCACTAAAACGAGACGTGGGCTGGAATATGGCAGAGCTAATACTTACAGCTATGTTGAGCTCCAAAACGAGGCTTGAACTCAATATTAAACAGATTTGTTTATTATACTATGAAAACTAAAATAGGGCATAAATCCAAATAAAACATTCCTATAATAAAAACAAAAGTAACTTCTGAAATGAAGTTTTGGCTGAATTTAAACAGAACTATACATGATATGAATTTTGAGAGTTTTGATCCAAATATAAACATAGCTCTCTAAACATTCTTATTTATCCCAAAAACAAGACTTGAGAAGCTAATACAAAAATGATGTATCGGACATGTACAGGAATAAAACACACATTCATCAACACTATTTCCAGCGATATAATAGAGTCACAATATAAATATTTTTACTTTGTCACAAGTGACCCTACCAGTTACCAGAACCTGTCGTTGATGAGAGCTTCATCTTTAGCAACCTCCTTTCCTATAGAACCAGATGTGTTTGCCGGTGCTCGGTTGTCCCCAGGACTTAATCTCGAGTAGTGGTAACTTAATTCAGGTAAGTGGGCACCACAGAGGACTACGCAATGAGATGTTGAGGTGAGATCTCTATGGCAACTGGGATGCAGGATGCACCAGGACCAAATTTAGCAGGTATATGGAGTTTGCAACAGGATGCAGTACCAACCTTCACCAGTATAACAGATTGGCAGTGCAGAGTAGAGGATGGTATAATACCAGATGTGGACTGTGTAGAGTTGGAGCTAGAGAGCAACACAGTACAAGGGAAGGTGCTGCAGCAAGATCGAGCTGTAAATCAGGACTGTGAAACACTGCTGACACAGATGAGTTCAATGGAGTGGATAGCAAAAATAAAATGTAATAAAAGCCCAAAAATGAAAGTGCATAAGTTGTGTAAAAAATGAGAACACAATGATATGTGGAGTTTATAATTACCTATATGTAATGCCAAATGATGCCATTAGTAAATATCTATTATACATTCTAATCTATTAGTTTGCAAGTAATTACCTTTCTGTATAACAATTGCTTTCCATATCTAGCAATCACCTTTGATAAATGAAACACAGTTTTTATTAGTGTATTCATATGAATCATAAGAATGTCAAATGTTTATCGTGATTATATCATAACTGAGTTGCCCTGTATCAGATAAGAGCTAAACAATCCATAAGGAGAATTCTCTTTGATTCCCTCTTGAGCTCCTGATGGAGATCTCCTCCTCTCAAACCCATCTTGATCTGTTCCATGACAAAGGCCTGTAGTGATCTTGGATCACAGTCATGGCACTTCATAAAGTGCCTTTCAACATATGTTAGTTGTTTTAAATTATCTTTGTTTCTCTTGACTCTCTTTATGTTGCCTACATGCTCCAAAATTCTATATTTGAGTGACCTGCCTGTCATGCCACCATAGTTTAAGTTACAGGGGCAGGTTAAGCAGTAAATAATATTCGGAGAGCTACAATTTATGAATCCTTTGATTTAACTCTCAAGAACCGATCTTTATACTCCTTTGTTTGTATCATAAATTGGCATGCCCGGCACACGCCATATTTGAAAAAACCCATTGGTCTATTAGAAATTCTCTTTTCAAATGGTGAGACACTGTGGACTAAATGAAACCCCAAATTCTTAGATCTACACCATGTCATAGAGATCCTATCCTCTAACACTTCTTAGAGGTCATCATCAGACTTTAGGATGTTCCAATGTTTCTGGAAGATATTGGCTATTTGCTGTTCACTGACCTTTCTGCTTTTCGTACAGGCCTAGATTTCAGTTCATTTGATCTTTGAGCATAGATGTTATCATCAGAACAATTTTGTCCCTAATTAATTCTCCCTTGGGTATCGCCTGAATTACTGCTGGAAAATTAGAATTTATAAAATGTAAGAAGCTGTTGATGTCTCTGCTATGTGTACTGTCAGTGGCTTCACTCGGCAGGCACAATATGGCTGATTATCTTCTGCTTAGTTATTTTATGTATAGAGGAAGTGAATCTGCATGATACAGGGGGTTGGGTAGTGTTATGTGGCTGCGGGGGCTCCCTGTACCATTATTAACCCTGGCACATCACTCATTTAAAATTTTCACTTGTGCAGTGTCAGAGGCTGGGAGACACTGTGACAAATGGAGCCCATCACTGACCAGGCTTGTAGAATAATCCCTGCACTAGTCTGACTTACTATAACCGGATCACTCTGAACAAGTCTTATTGCAAAGATTAAATGAAAAGAGTCAATACTACTGAACTTTTATATTTCAGATCCCCATAAGATGGAGCAAAGTTTTGCACCCCTGTAGACACATCTTGACCCACTTAGCCATGGGCATACCATATAAATGAGAGCTTTTGTACAAAAATGACATCACAATATTGCATTTAGGCCGTGGGACACATTTTTCAAGCTTCATATTCAATCCCCAATGGCAAAGTATTACAGATTACAGGATTATTATATGAACTCACACCTTCAATTAGAGAGTATGAACAAACATACTGTAACAGTGTCTCAGATCCCACATTATATCTCCAACCCATTGCCAGAATTATATATTACTCAGTACCCAATATATCAAGGTAATCTTGTTTTAACTGTGTACAGTGTGGACGATATCTGGTAGATAAAAAAAGTTCCACACATGAGTGATCAAATTTTGTGTATAAACTATGTAAATATATTATGCTTAGTTTAATTTACATTAATAAAATCAACTGTTTTTACAATATAAAGAGTACTGCAGCTCCTTGTTTCATGTCCAATTGCTTTTCTCCTATGTGATATTCAAGACCTGATTTGTTTGTAAACCATTTTCATTACTCAGAACATGGATATGGTTTGTTATCTGATGCTCAAAAGGATTTGATTTGTATCCGAAACATTTCCCAAACTCAGAACATGGGAATGTTTTCTCACCTGCATGGGTTCTCTGATGTTTGATAAGTTTTGAGTTCCATGGAAAACATTTTCCACACTCAGAACATGGAAATGGTTTCTCACCTGTGTGAGTTCTGTGATGTTTGACAAGGTTTGACTTCTGTGCAAAACCCTTCCCACACTCAGAACACGGAAAAGGTTTTTCCCTTGTGTGAATTCTCTGATGTTCAATGTGTTTTGATTTCTGTGGAAAAAAAACCTACATTCAGAACATGGAAATGGTCTCTCACCTGTGTGAATTCTCTGATGTTTGACAAGTTTTGATTTCTGTGAAAAACATTTCCCACACTCAGAACATGGAAATGGTTTCTCACCTGTGAGTTCTCTGATGTCTAATAAGTTTTGATTTCTGTAAAAAAACATTTCCCACATTCAGAACATGGAAACGGTTTCTCACCTGTGAGTTCTCTGATGTCTAATAAGTTTTGATTTCTGTAAAAAAACATTTCTCACACTCAGAACATGGAAATTGTGTCTCATCTGTGTGAGATCTCCGATGTTCAACAAGATTTGATTTATATACAAAACATTTCCCACACTCAGAACATGTAAAAGGGTTCTCAGCTATGTGACTTTTCTGATGTTTATGAAGAGATAATTTAACTGTACAGCTTTTCCCACCCTCAGAACATGGAAATAATGTATCATCTGTATGAGCTGTACGATGTGTAACAATATCTATGTTATCAGGATTACATTCCTCATGATTAGAGAGTTCAGATAATTTATCTCCACTGTAAAGTATTGGATATATATTTAGGGTAATTGGGTTCTCTCCTGTAGAATCTTGAGTAATGTTGTTATCTTCCATTTCAAAATCTGTAGATAAAATCAGTTGCTCCCCCAAGATATTCTTGCGTTTACATCCATCTGCTGAAAGTAAAATAAATGTAAGGAAGGACATTGACCTGCAGATTACAATACCCAAAATTTTCAAACTATGAGCGAGTTGTTCAGCTGTTTAATTTCAATTTGCAATTGACGAACACTTCATTACAATTATAAAAGCGCATTATTAAGCACATTGCTTAGATGCAGTCATAATTGGAATTCTTGTAATGACTCAATAAACAAAATATATGACTCTTTACTGTAATACATTTTATTACTCACCTGTGCCGATACCTGTAGGGATTTCCTCCTCCTTACACTGCTGATCACCCCTCACATACGTCTCTTCCTCTCCCTCTATAATTTTTATTTTAATATCAGTCAGGACGTCATCCTAAATAGCCCACAAAAGAATGATAATTTTTTAGTCAAGTTTTTTTATTGGTATTTCAAAACAGAACATAAAGAAAATAATTATTTCTGAATAAACGTGATAGATATAAATCACCGGGTGTGACACATTACATCAAAGATTAGTAAATTTACAATACTTATGCAGGTATACAAAAACATACAGAATAATATCAAGACTGACAATAATACAGTATATATCAGATGGCATGGGTCCCCATGGACTCATGGGCACCCCTGATCATCATCATCATCTATTTCTTTATATAACGCCACTAATTCCACAGCGCTGCACAGAGAACTCACTCACATCAGTCCCTGCCCCATTGGAGCTTACAATCTAAATTCCCTAACATACACACACAGACCAAGAGAGACTAAGGGCAATTTAATAGCAGCCAATTAACCTACCAGTATGTTTATGGAGTGTGGGAGGAAACCAGAGCACCCGGCGGAGATTTTAGGAAAATAGTTCTTAGGCGATTGCCAGGGGTAACTGCAACCCTCAGTACCGGTGATAGTACGGAGATTTAGGGGTACAGTTCTTAGGCAGTTGCCAAAGGCAAGAGGGGGCTGGACTGTTTCTGCATTATCCACAAAGAACTCTTCCCACAAGACAACCAGATCAGGTCCCTTGCCCATTAAAGGTAACTAAAAGGGTTCAGGTTCCAGAAAGATTGACCCCCTGGTAATGGCAAAGTCTACAGACAATATAAGAGGGGAATGGTCGCAGAGTTGTATCAGTCTTTCTAATGTAAGATTTTGGCTATGAAGGCACGGGGAGGTGCCCCGGGTGGAGCCGCCTAAGAAGGGATGCGATGAGCTTGCTCCACTGCGAACTGAGCCGTAAAGGAATCCTTCCCAAAAGCTTGAATTAACCATTTCTCCAAGAAACATTCAGTACCAGGCCCCTCCACTTATTCAGGTAACCCCACAAAACGAGTATTATTGACTCAGAGACTCCCCTCACTATAAGAAAGCGTCTGCTTACATGCCAACATCTGAGCTTCCAAATTATCAATTTGACCCTTCATAGGTGCTGTAGCATCTTCTAGAGTCTCCGCTTCAGCCACTAACTATTGGATTTGTTGCATATCATGTCTGAAAAGGGAAAGGTCGGCCAGCTGTAGAAGCTGCTGCAATGTGACCTTAGGGTAAGTAGGTGAGGTTGGTGCATTAGGAACAGTGGTAGTTTGGGAGGGCACACATAATGGAGTTTCTCCAGAACTGTCAGTGAGTGTAGAGGAATAGGCAAACCGGTCAAGCCATCCGGCTAGAGCAGCATGATCATATAACGAGGAAAATACATCCCAATAGCAGACACATCCCCTGGTGTTACTGTATTATGTCACATTCCCAGCAGTCACCTCTCCAGTCACCAGCGGAATGATCTTGTTGATCAGTTCCAGGATCTTCTAGTCATTGTTTCCCTCATATATCAGTGAGTGAGGTGGAGGAACCGTGATGGGACTCTGGGTCCTGCTCAATACTCCTGACACACTTGAGGGTGGCCCACCAAATCTCTTTATTACTACTGTGTAATCCTGTGAATTGAATTGGATAAAAAGATAAACGAAGCTCCATGTATTTGGAATTTTTAGGACTTAACTACAATACAATAATAGTATATTTTACAAATACAACCAATATCCTATATGTAACTGTTTCATATATACAGGAAAGTAGAGTGTATATAGCATTTACATCTACTGCAGCTCAGTGGGCTCACCTATCACCCAAACCTTCAGTGGGTTCACCTTTAAAGACAAGTTTAAAGTGGGTTCTTGTAGTAGACAGAGGACTCAGAATGGCCAACCTACGGAAGATAATAGGAGAAGTAAGTGCTAGATACATTCTACTAGACAGTCCATATAGGAAACACTTACAGGTAGAACAGGGGTTGGATTTGTAAAACTAGCCCTTCTTGTCCATTTTGCACATTTAAAAAGTCCAGGAAAGTGGAAACATTCTATAATCGTAAAACTTACAACTAAAAATACAGCAAAACCTGTAACTCATTTTAATCAGAGTTGGTATTTCAGCAGTTTGAACAGTGTAGTAAATCGTACAACTCCAGTGAGTAAAACATAACCTAGCACAGTCCCGTTGGGGTTGCACTAATTTAAAAATCAAAATCCATTCCTAATTTTGATAAAGCATTCACTACGCTAATATTGTAACTGAGGAAAAGACCCACAATCCATGGCCTCCTATGTCCCTATCACACTACTTAATTTGGATATTAAGCTGCTGGCTAAAATCATGGCCACTCGTTTACAGTCTATTTTCCCATCACTCAGTGATTGAAATATGTATAAGCCATCGCGGCGGTGGCCTCCTCGTCCTTACAATATCCTTCCAAGAATATACTACTTAGCCTGGACGCCAATAAGGCATTTGATGCAGTATCCTGGCCCTATATGTATGAGGTACACAAACGTGGGGCATTCAGAGAGGATTTCACTGCTCTGATAGGACCCGAGTCATTAAGGAACGTATCTCTGTTATTTGTGTGTATCATACGCATTTCCCTTCTGCGCATGCCCTGAACGAGGACACTCGGCCGTCAACGAAAGCAAGTCCGCTGCGTATGCCAACGCAAATGACAGTTACGATGGTCTACGGTTCTTTTGAGATTTCATATTCCACATATGTATTGTACGCATCCTGCAGTGTCTGGTCTAGTACAGCAGAGTGACCCTACGCCCATAGTCATCACCACACGTATCCTGAGATCCGCTCCTTGCCGACTCCAGGAGTACGCAGAGATGATTTACGTGCCGTTGAGAACAACTGCACGATGCCATCTGTATGCTGCCTTAATGACTCAGGCCCATAAGCTTTTTCTATTCTTGCCCAACCACCTCTCTACTAATCAATGGCCTGATTGGAGAGGCGGCACACATGACGAGGGGTACACATTAGGGCTGCCCCATGTCACCCTTACTCTTCAACCTAGTACTTGATCCTATGGTTGAGACCTACATACTGTATTTCGGGGCGTCCGTGTTGTATTTATCAAGCTGTCCGTTTGATAAATCCCTGGAATTATACCTGATCCTTGCTTTACCTGACGCTACTTGGCTAGAAACATAGCAATTAAATTGGCGTAAAGCACTATCCCATATCTAGGTATAGAACTTTCTAAGAACCTTGGTCTCTTCTATCAACATCATATCTCGAAAGTTGTTGGGAACCTAGTAACGAGGTTGAGGGCTGGGGTCATCTTTGTCTTTACTTAATGGGTAGAGCAAATTTACTTAAGATGAAATCCTGCCCTAGACTTGTAGAGTATTTCAAAACTTCATTTGGGGGGAAAAAAAATCAAGAATTGGGCTATTGAAACTTTAACAACCCAGGACTAATGCTGGATTTCATTTGGCCAATATAGAACTCTATAATCAGGCTGCTCAACTTCAGTACCGGAGGGATTTGATACAAGGGTCTGACACCTATGCGGATACCTCACCAGAACAAAATTTCCTCCCTGGCCTAAAATTGACTGCTTTCCTACATCTACATGACCACAAGGTATCAGCGACAGTTCTTGACAACCACCATTTTATGTCCACTAGAAAATTGTGGCACATCATACATACATTGAAACTAAAACCTTACTTATCTATCCATCTTCCTCTATTTGGGAACCCTAGTTTTTAGAATGGAGAGGCTGCCTAGCTATTCACTATCTAGAATGACGCGGGGGTTAGAACGGTTGGGCAGTTCCTTACTCAATCTAAGAAACCCTTGACTTTCCAACAAACAGGGAACCTGCACGACGTGATTAGACCGTGCAACCTAGACTTTTACAGACTCACATTATGCAAGTGTAGTGACCAGACCATTTTCTCAACAGGATTGGGACCCACCCGCTCTACTATGATACATTGAAAACGGGATTGGGACAATGGATGGGACGCTTTGTACCTACTAATTTTTTACTTCTTTACAGCTCACAGTGTGTGTGATGGGACCTGTTTTATTCCTTGTTATATATCACTATATAGATTATTATCCTTTCTATAATATTCATCCATTATAAACAGTGCGTGTGCTGGGAACTGTCTTATTACTCTTTATATATCACTATATAGATTATTATCCTTTCTATAATATTCATCCATTATAAACAGTGTGTGTGCTGGGAACTGTCTTATTACTCTTTATATATCACTATATAGATTATTATCCTTTATAATAATAATAATAATAATAATAATAATAATAATAATAATAATCACCCATTATAAACAGTGTGTGTGCTGGGAGCTGTCACATCCCTCTGCATATATAGTAATTACAACATCCCTCTCCTCTATATAATAATAATCTCCCATTATAAACAGCATTTTATATGAGCTGTAATGTCTCCCTATACAGACTCCTCTGTATAATAATCCTTCATATCTCTGCTCTCAGCATAATAATAATATATTGTTAGAAGATATTACCTCAGCCTTGTACAGGTCCTGGATGTTGTTGTTATATATGAATGAGTTAAAGCTGCTCTCCAGGTTGTAAAATGGCTCCTGCAAGAGTATGTGACCACGCCCCCTCTGGAACGTCACTGGTACATAACTGTATCAGCTGTATTATGTCTGGGAGACTAAGGGAAAATGGCCGCCGCTGTTCTACATTAAGGACAATGCAGTAATAACAATATTTTACTCTAGTGATAACATTGCTAGTAGTCAGCTATATGCTACGTTCATTACTAGGTGTTAGAAGCTAAATCCCTTTCAGATAATTCTGTGACATCACGAGGTCATGTGACTGCTGTAGTCACATGGTACACAGTGCAGGAGCTGCTGCTGGATAACTTCCTGTTCCTGTGTAGTGGAGGAAAGGTAAGAAGTAGTGATGTGATGGGGAGGGGACATGTGTGACTAAAGGTGCTGGGCAGAGAGGGGACATGTGTGACTAAAGGTGCTGGGCAGAGAGGGGACATGTGTGACTAAAGGTGCTGGGCAGAGAGGGGACATGTGTGACTAAAGGTGCTGGGCAGAGAGGGGACATGTGTGACTAGAGGTGCTGGGCAGAGAGGGGACATGTGTGACTAGAGGTGCTGGGCAGAGAGGGGACATGTGTGACTAAAGGTGCTGGGCAGAGAGGGGACATGTGTGACTAAAGGTGCTGGGCAGAGAGGGGACATGTGTGACTAAAGGTGCTGGGCAGAGGGGACATGTGTGACTAAAGGTGCTGGGCAGAGAGAGGGGACATGTGTGACTAAAGGTGCTGGGCAGAGAGGGGGCATGTGTGAATAAAGGTGCAGGGCAGAGAGGGGACATGTGTGACTAAAGGTGCTGGGCAGAGAGGGGACATGTGTGACTAAAGGTGCTGGGCAGAGGGGGCATGTGTGACTAAAGGTGCTGGGCAGAGAGGGGACATGTGTGACTAAAGCATGAGGCATGTGAAGGAGAAGTCTCTTCCCCACACGGCCCATCCTCAAACAACAATAACCTGACAACACTTGCTAACTTTTCTCAGATATTCCCCATGACACGTATTACATGATCTTTTCCCTGACAGGCCTCCTGCCCACAATCGTGTCTCACTGCTGCCCACCAGCTTTTACCTCACAGGCCCCGCTGCCTCAATCCTGACACCTCTCTTACTTCAAAATGAAAGAGGCGCCTTTTATTTGAAAGAGGAGTAGATCCTTAGCAGTGAATGAGATAATAATACAGAGATCATTGTTGCCATAGATGTTGTGTTTTTTTTGTTTTTTTTAAAATACTGTATCTAGTCAGATGATATTATCATTACAGGCCATTAATATAATTGCTTTTGTCACAAAACTACATAAGACACCTCAATTATCTCACAAAAATAACAATACATCCAGATTTCTATGCACTGTTTTTAGGTAAAATACTTCAGCCTTCTCACTTATCCATAACTTTAAGTTTTGGTATATCTCAGGCATTAATTGGGGATATCAGGAACCATTGGAGGATATTGTAGGGACCAGGCGAAAGGGCCATTTAAGACATCCTAGAAGTTCACAGACACTCCTCCTGCTCTATACTCTCTCCTGTTAGGCCTTCAGTTTAGATTAAGTGCCCAGCAGGGCAGGATATATGTCTTATTACTGGAGTGGTCTCCAAAGTCTGCAACTGAAGGCGCACATTGCGGATAACTGTGCAATATTCGGAGCTGGGGGTTCAGATGTACCGAGGTAGTGCTTACGATAATGCCCCCCCTCACAATGCTGGGTTCCTCTGCGGGACCTAGGTATAGACGCTACAAAGGTTCCCAGGTAGTGATTGCAGGAATGGCCGTCACTGCTTCACAGTGCTCTGTAGTGCACAGTGCTGGAAGATAGGTTTAGCAAGTTGCTTTTGGCCGCAGGAATGGCTACTTGTTAGTGTTGGGGCAGCTTCATGTTTCCTTAAGGGGCCTGGGTCAGGTGGGGGTTACTGGGTATATATAAGCCCCCACTGGGCACTGGACGTGTGGACGGTGAGTCCTTTTGTACAGCTACAAATGCATTTTTTCTTGTACTACAAAGCAATTTTTGTTACATACCATCCAGACTGCTGCAACCTCCATCTTGCTGTAATGATATCTTGGTCCCCTACAGTCCATTCAAATAGTCGCTGCAGGAATAACCTCCCTACTCTCCATCATTAATTACTGTTCTGGTACTGAAATCATCTTGTTTTCCATTTTAATTATCTTTTCATTGCAAAAGTATTTAGAGCTGTCCAATCCATTTCCACCTGTTATATCTATTATCACAATCTGTACGTACCCACCCTCTACTCACGTTGACGCTTTATTTTTCCTAGGTTACCTCTGCTCTCAGGACTGCGACCCTTCTTGAATGCTGCACCTGGAAATCTTCACAGAATGTCTGTCTGTCATGTATGGTCTCTAACTGCAGGACCCTGCTGAAAGCTCATCTGTTTACCGGACAGTTCACATAGTGCTTGTGACTTACTTCTCCCAGAGCTGCGCTCCAGAGGGTAAAAGGACACCGTCTGGTGCGGACTGTTATGTGTTTTCTTCTTTAAAGTATCCGTTCATCAAGCGATATTAACGAAGGAGTACACAAGAAACATAATAAAAACAGTTTAATTATTTTATTTCTACTCCTGAACTTCATGTTATTATCCCACCTGATGAATTTAACGCGAAGACTGATAGCTGTGTTGTCACTTGTTAGGATGAGGACCAGCAAGTGGAATATATAACCTGATATTGTAAATGGACGATATCAGACATTTGTGTGCGCTGTTACATACTACAGACAGCTGAGCTTTGTAATATATATTTGAATATTTTGTAACCAATACATAATGTGATGTAAACAACCTACTGAAAGCAGATTTTTTTTTTTGTATATTTGAGAGTGAAGGGTTGTTATAAAGAAGTTATTTCTTACACCATTAATATTACAGCATCTTTATTATTTTGCCTGCTATACTTTCTCCAAAACATCTCAATCTTTAGTATATCAAGTCTGTATTTTACCTGTAATTTCTATGCCAACCAAGGTTCCCCCCCAGCAGTGGAGGACCCAGGAGGGGGTGAGTGATCCAGGGGCTGGCGGGACCACCACACTCATTGGGGTATATTTACTAAACTGTGGGTTTGAAAAGGTGGAGATGTTTGAAAGTAACACGGCCTGTGCACTATTACTGTTACTACGGTAATACTGCACATTATTACCGCTAGTGTGGTAAGTTTTAACGCTGTTTGTTTTGCTCAGGGAGCAGCGAGCAGACGTCCGGGTTCAAATTACTGTTATCAACGGTGATAGTGCAGAAGCCGATTGAATTCCCCCCTAGGATGATCTTGTTGTTAGATGTGTACACATTCATATGAATTGTTAACGAGTAACCACAAGAGAAATTAGCTCTTAAAAGTTTGTCCTTGTATGTACATTTTCTCAAAATAAAAAATAAATGGCTAAACTAATGTTATTATTTTGTTAGGGTGACTTGGAACCAAATTCAAGACACGCTGCCCACATTATACTATCATGTTACTTTGTACTGATACTACCTCAGTGATATAAGACAGTAGTAGACTTACAAGATTTCAATCTTGAATCAATATAAGCCAATATGTATACATGGATATCCTCCTGGAATCTTGTCCTCTTACTGGATCTCCTTATGATAGGTGCTCAAAAGACAAGTGACAACTGACCTGACAAGGCACAAAAGAAGCATAAAAGCAATGTATAATACAAATATTGGCTTATATTGATTCAAGATTGAAATCTTGTACATGTTTATCCGATAGGGGATTGAGAACACCCATCACGTGGTGTTTTTGTCGTAATTATCAACCCCCACTGGATCCTTGGGATATTTAGTGGTTTTCGGTGTAACCACATATTATATGTTACGCTATGATATGATTTTTTCTTTTCACTTTTTTTTATGTGACCATAATCGTGGTGAATGCCAGAAATCTGAAAGTTACTTTGATCACTGCAAACTTCTGGAATTTGTGGAAGACATACATCAAGATGGAAAGAATATATATATATTATTTCACAGTTGACTCTTTAAAACTGTTATTTTAGCACATTGTGTGTGTGTGTGTGTGTGTGAGAACAGAGGGTGCTTTCAGTTGGCCTGCGCAAATATACCAATCTTTTTATTGTATTATAATCAACAATTGTCTGAGACGCAAGAGGAACCAAGTATGACAGCCAGCATCCTGCTGCACAGCGGATCACTAAAGCCATGACAGCTATGTTATCACTGGATGTGAGTCCAATTTCCCCATCAATACATCAGGTTATAACCGATTAGTTGAGATCATGTGTCCACGTTACCAAATTCCATCACAATCTTATTTCTTCTTAACAGCAATTGCTGTACTGTGAGGTTAAACAAAAAGTCCTTCAGTCCCTAGAAAATGTCATTGTACCGACTGTCCACTTAGCTACAGATATGTGACAAGCGGTACTGGTCAAACAAAAGACTATATAACTGTGACAGCCCACTGGGTTGTGTATAATACACAGTGTCAGGTCATTCACCGCACCCTGCCATATAGCCGCTCACTAGGACAGATGTGATGCTGCCCCTCACACACAATTACCTTCACAGACAAACATTTAGATTGTAAAAGCAACATATATAAATATATATATATAATATATATATATACAGTATATGCATTTTGTTTGAGGGGGGAGGGGGGGTGCTGCTCACAATCAAACAGTTCCCTATTTTTCCCCACTAAATATTTCAGATGTCGCTGATACTGCCCCTGGCACTACTGTCATCAGATTTAAACATCTTTGATTTTAAAATTAAGAAAGAATAGTTTTTGTTAACTCTTAAATAGTTTAATAATATACCCATCTGCTTCCACTTCTAAATGGCAGCTGAGAACAGGAAGGACGGCTATACATTGAAGATATCGATCCAATACTCACGAGATCTGACATTTTACATGAAATGACATTTTGCCTCATTTTCAGATCGGAATTTGGAGCAAGACACTGAGTCATGTCTCAATTCGACTCTGTACCCTAAAATTCCTGTCTATCTAATTCTATCTCCGTACCGCTCATCTCTAGTGAAACATAAAAAAACAAAATGTGGGGGAAAAGTAAAAATTCTTCTTGTTTCACACACAACAATGAGAAATACCCCACTAAGTAGTCTTATGCCAATATATAGATAGTTTTTTTATAACATAACCATTCAGGTCATGGCTTCACTTCCCTATAATTCACACAGTTCATCCATGTTACACATATGTACATAACTAAGACATAGGGCTGTCATACATATGGCCATTTACAGTTACACGGCTCTCAACCAATGGCTGATCAGGGATTACTGGGCACTGAGCTACCTGGCTTGGTGATGTCACAGAATTCTCTTCAATCTGATTGGTTGGAAACAGCTGTTTACACTTGAATTTCAAACAGAGCGTCAGTCATCTCCACAGGTAATGTAACAAGACTGGGACGGGGATTATATTATAAATGGGATATATTCAGGGGGTGAGAATAATTTACAGTCTGTGTATTCCTGGTTTACCCATCTCTAAGCCCTGTGTTAATGGCTTTAACCTGGTAACAATATTTACAGTACAGTATAAGTATAAAAAGAATGTGGACCTGATTTTAAACCCAAATACATGTAAAAATCCAATTAAAAAGTAATGTGGAAAATAGATATTTGAGTAATGTCAAATACTTTACATGAAGCATATCTTCATGTAGCTACTTCTGCCATTGATTTAATTTCCTATGACAGTAAGTAACAAGCTTAGTGGGAAACAGTCACTATCATATTTTTACAAGAACTATATTTAATGCTGCAGTTTACATTAGAACGTTACACATGAGAATGTTTGATTTTGGCACACTGGGTAAGCACTTGCCAAGGTGATTATTGTAGTCTGGTGTAAGGTCCTAATGCAGGTTACCCATAGACTGGTCATTAGGATACCTCCTACCTGCCATCAGAATCGTTAAGAGGTACAGAATTCAAGATAACTGGGGGAGATTACTTTGTGGTTTGCCTATGAGTAGTGACTAACGAGATTGTGTTTAACCTAATAGATTGGCAGATTCACAAGTAATTCCCCATGATTCACACAGTTCATCCATGTTACACATATGTACATAACTAAGACATAGGGCTGTCATACATATGGCCATTTACAGTTACACAGCTCTCAACCAATGGCTGATCAGGGATTACTGGGCACTGAGCTACCTGGGTTGGTGATGTCACAGAATTCTCTTCAATCTGATTGGTTGGAAACAGCTGTTTACACTTGAATTTCAAACAGAGCGTCAGTCATCTCCACAGGTAATGTAACAAGACTGGGACGGGGATTATATTATAAATGGGATATATTCAGGGGGTGAGAATAATTTACAGTCTGTGTATTCCTGGTTTACCCATCTCTAAGCCCTGTGTTAATGGCTTTAGCCTGGTAACAATATTTACAGTACAGTATAAGTATGAAAACTTGGACCTGATTTTAAACCCAAATATCTCTAAGAATTGAAAGGTGAACACAAAGGGGAACATTTTCTAAAATGGTTTTACAGAAAATGTGTATTATTATTATTATTATTATTATAAATTTTTAAGGCCAACTGTGCTTTACAGATTAGTGAGTAAAACATGTCATACATGAAACAGGTACATACAATATAGATAAAATAAAAGCCAATATAAAAACCAAGGGTAGGGAGAGAGCTTACAATCTAATGAGAACAATCAAAGTGCAGCAAATAATGTATAAGCCAAAAATGCCCCATAGCTAATAAAAAATGCCCCAGTTAGTGCCTTGTGCATTTCCTACACCAGGTCTGACGTTCTATGGGCCCTAGTGATAGTCTCCAGCCCTTTATTCAGGTAAGCCCACTTGTGGGGTCACAGGGGGAGCAGCAGATTAACCTGTATATAATAAAAGAGTGAATCTACAGGACTGTAATGGTGCCCATGTGCATTAGCCCCAATGTGAACTAAACTAATCCAGAACTAACAAAATGATTTTAGTCCATCTTGAGCCCCCCGTGATAGAGAACCAAAGATGGATGGAGAGAAAGGGGGTGAGTGGAAAGTAACAGAGATTTGAAAGGATGAGGAAGTAATGGGGTGAGGGGAGAAGGATGAGCGAGGGGAGACAAGACAAGGTTGGGGGTAAAGTGTAGAATACATTTAAACACAGTGGGCCTGATTCATTAAGGAGAACAAAGCAATAAAGGACTATATTTGATCCTAGACAAAACCAGGTTAAAATGCAAGGGGTGCAAATGAGTTTATTATTTTGCATATAAGTTAAATACTGGCTGTTTTTTCATGTAGCAAACAAATACTTGATAGCTTTATTTTTACACCGAATTTTAAAGCTGAACTAGGACATGCCCTACCCCTAAATTTACCTCACTCTCCAATGCAACATGGTTTTGCCAAGGTGCAAAGTTACTCATTTATTTTGCTTTTCTTTCCTTAATGAATTAGACCCAGTACCTTTGGGACACATTTTTTGAGACCTGCTTTTAGTAACTTTTTTTTATTAAATAATGAAGAGCTCTGAAAGTAACCATGTTTTTAATAATTTTCCTAACAACAGATTGATCGCTAAGTCTGACAAGAGACAGAAAAATGAGTGAAGACAAACCTGTCATCCGCAGTTCTTCCAGATGTAAGAAAAATATAAATGTGTTCGTTAGGGCGGGGAACCCAGTGGTAATATCAAACAAGAATTTAATACGGACATTTAGGGCACCCAGTGGTACACCCAGCACCCCCCATCCCCCATCTTTCATGTAAGTCCGATGTAACTTGTTGAGTCCTGAAGCCGCTGTCAGCATGTTCTGTTACAGACAGATAGCGCTCACCTTCCGGTCCTGCCCTGGTCTCTGGCTGTAGGAGAGCAAACTGCCAGTTAGGGGTAAGAGAAGAACTGCTCCGGGCCCTGACAGCAGAGTTTGCAGGGTAGTTTGTTTTCTATGATTGTCAGCAAATTATGGCTCCATTTGTGTGTTTATTAACAGATTATGGCCCCGTTTTCTATGACTGATGCTATAATCCGGTGACAATTGTTTTGAACGTTATCACTAAATATTATATGGGAGCTGCTTTACATATATAAAATAGCAGATTTCCTCCAACTGGATATGGGCTTTTTCTGGTAAGATATATTTTCCTCCCTATATCATGTTTGCGCCAATGCCTCTCAGTATGTGTTATTTCCTTGTTTATGGTATAGTTTCACCACAATTGATAAGCAGTATGGTAGTTACCTCCCAAATGTCCCAATTTCAGCAGAAGAGTCCACTATCCTGCCCGGGGACATATTTGTCCAGCTTGTGGGAATGTTGGGATAAGGGCGATAGCTAATGACCACGCCCTCACTGTGCCTTGACCACGCCCCATCAAGATGTGGTCATGTTTGTCTACTTTGTATGTCCCTGTATTTTGTATACTCTGTTTTTCCCAATACCTGTTCTGCCGATCACTGTGTTATATTACATATCAACTACGATAGTAATAATAATTAATGGGACTCATGTACTAGCCAAGGTCCACGGTTATGCCGCGGTAGCTAGCTTTTCCATGTAGATCAGTTATGGACTCTCTATCGGCATAGGCCACATTCTAATCGGAAAATTTCACAGAAGCGATGTTCAAATTGAAAGTCCCTTATCCCACCTGAGTGTCAGACGGTGCAGACTGGATCTACACACAAGAGGGAGCTATTGCACACAAAGGAACGCACATAAGAGACAACTGGGGAGGAACTAAGGGTGAAAGGCACAAAACAGGGATAATGAACAAACACATGGATGAAGATCAGACACATAAGGAACATGTTTAACAGATTTTATATTGCTAATACCATGGGTAAATTAATGATAATTTATAGTAAAACAAAGTCACCCATCATTGAGAATATATTAGCTGATAATGAATATTCTTGTCTCCCCAGTGCCAGAAGCTGTAATGGAGACCCTCGTTGGAGATCCCAATGACACCTCCCGGAGGAATAAGGAAAACATCGCTGGACATTCCATCGCTGAGGTAAAATGTCTTGTCTACTATATTATATATGGAAGATCGTTGTTCAATTCTAAATTGAGGCACAGGTTAAGCTTCAACACATGTGACAATGCGCTTATGTTGTAATATTGTTACATTTTAGTTATATTATAAGTAATATTCAGTCTTTATTCCATGCCTCCCAACTTTTGCAATCCCCGAATCAAAACAAAACACAGTTTGCAGCAGTGCGTCCATAAATGGAGGTGTGGTCACATCACAATGGGTGCGTGGCCACACCCTCATGGGCACCCTTTACCATCCTCCCCTAACAACGCCAAAGATTTTAGTCTCTTCTATGTATAAAGATGTACATGTAATATTATGGGCCAGATTCATGTTCAGACTTATCTTGCGTGAAATAGACCTGCGCTTGCTCCAAAACGGACTTTACTCCAATTAACGCAATTGCATGTAATTCATGTCCAAAGCAAATGACACTTACGACTGCCTACAACACATAAGGGAACAATGGTGGCAAGGTTTTTCTCCTGGACAAAACCATGTTACAATGCAAGGGGTGAAAATAGGGTTATTATTTAGCACATAAGATAAATACTGGCTGTTTTTCATGTAACACACAAATACTTGATAGCTTTAATTTTACACTGAAATTTAAAGTTGATCTAGGACATGCCCAACCCCAACTATAAATCTACCATGACATTTTAAATTTGCCTCCCACTCCAAGGCAACATGGTTTTGCCAAGATGCAATGTTACTCCTTTTTTTACTTATTTTCTTTTCCTTAACGAATCAGGCCCATTGTATGTACAATATGCATTAAGGAGATCTTGATTTATGTATTTAATGTAAAAAAAATATAAATATGATTATACTGTTTAGAGTTGTTCATCATTTTTTTTCTAGGCTTTATTTAAATACCTTATATTGCACATACGCTTGTGTGTATACTGCGCTGTGCTCTGTTAATGTACAACATGTAACGTTTAGGCAGATTGCACTTACACCCAGATTCAAACTGAAACACATCTTGATGTCCGCTTGGATTTGAATATGGGTTCCGTGATCTTTTCTTAAGAGCAAGTTAGGTGCAAGTTGCGTTCGGACTTGAATCAGGCCCTATATGAGCCTCCTCTTCAAGGTTCTCATGTTTCCCTAACATGATCCTCACCAGGTAGTGGTCCAGGTACCAGTTATTCCCACCAATGGTTCTTTAACATCCATCTTGCAAAGAGCCTGTGGTATGAATCAGCAGTCATTTTTATACCAGTATCATGTAAATTTCATCACTTAAATTCAAAGTTGAAATGTATTAATAGTCTCTAGTAACCTCTGTCCTTGTTATTCCAATTCACTGCCTTTCCTTTGTATTGAGAGTCATTCATTTGTTTCCCTCCTACAGTATGTTTGTAATGACATTTACTTTTTATTTTCCCGGTTGTCTTAGGAGAGTGTATCAAGCCCGAAGTCACCACCACAGGGATTTTATGTGGGCTCCAGCTCGGAGGTATTTTCTACATATATAACTTTCTAAAGATATAAGTCTTTCCATCAGTGGACTCTTCATTTTATATTTACTTATTTTACACCAATGGTATATGGTTGAGGTTGAAGCCATAGGTCCTGGTGGTGATGTGATGGTGGGTGCTCTACAGCAACATCAAACTGTGTGGTGTGGTAAGACAAAAAATGAAATCCAGTCCCCTGGATAAGTGTAATTAAAATGATTGCCCCCTTGTTGTTCATAATTAATCCCTAAATGATATTAATTATTATTAGTGCCCCCTTGATGATTATAAATTATAATAGTGCCCCCTTAATGATATAATTATTTTAGGGTTTCTCTCTTTTTTCGTCTCTCTTGTGTCCAGCACCTGTTCACGCAGTGTGTGCAGGGAGGCCCCTGGACGTGACGTAATAACGCTGTCATACTTAGGGGAGCCGGGGGCCCCTGCATACAGTCACATCTGGGACTAGGTGCTGCTGGCAATTAAGATGGCAATTTTTAAAGGAGAACCCCGGCGTGATCTGTGTATCTGCTAAAATGTAACATTCTCAACTTGTATAAGTTAATGGTAGATGCAACTTATTTAGGAAATAGGACAGACTGTATAGGCGAGCATCACATATCTGGGGTTAACCATATTTACTTTTTATGTTCCCGGTTGTCTTAGGAGAGTGTATCAAGACCGCAGTCACCACCGCGGGTATTTTATATGGGCTCCAGCTCGGAGGTATTTTCTACATATATAACTTTCTAAAGATATAAGTCTTCCCATCAGCGGACTCTTCATTTTATATTTATTTATTTTACACCAATGGTATATGTTTGAGGTTGAAGCCATGTGTTGAGAGACTTTCATTTTTAAAACCCATATACTTCCTCCTACAATATGTTTGTAATGACAATTACTTTTACTGCCCCCGATTGTCTTAGGAAGATGTACCAAGCGCCGGATCAGCACCTCCAGGAGTACATATGGATTCCAGCTTGGCGGTAAGTATTGTCTAGGTATACAGCTTTCTAAACATATAAATCTTCCCATCAGCGGACTCTTCACAGATTGAATATGGTTGAGGTTGATGGGGCTTGTTAGCGGTGGGTGGTCTACACCAACAGCGAGCTGGGTGGAGGGAGGGCTGGAGCAAAGATGAAATCCAGTACTTCTCAGGTACCAGATGCAAACATCCGATCTCTATTATCTGTCTGCTAATATGGGTCATTTCTATATCTGACCTTGAGAAAACTATCCTGTTCAGTCGTCACAATGACCGAAATATACTGTCTCCCGTTTTCTTTCTTTTCCTGGATTCATAGAACTCCCTTCCACTTACTTGTATACGTATGAATGGAAGAGGTGTAACATAATCTACAAGAGTAGATCAGTTAGATATGAATATTCCCAACGGTCTGTGAGGTCATTTTGGTGAATGATGTTTGAGAACAGAGATGTCTCATGTTTATAATGACATTTACTTTTTCTGCATCCTGTTTTCTTAGTGTTGTGCACCAACACCGGATACAGCTTTAGAAAAATATCTTCTGAATTACACCTTTAAGGTATGTTCTAGATATACAACTTTTTAAAATATAAGTCTTCCCATCAGTAGACTCTCCATATTATATTTATTTAACACAGATGGAATATGGTTGAGGTCATGGGCCTTGCTGGTTGGTGATGGTTTGGTGGTGGGTGGTCTACAGCAATGTGTACATATCAGATATCTATTATGCTCCTGTTAATATGAATAATTTCTATATCTGCACCTGATAAAACTATGCTGCCCAGTCATCACAATGTATAAAATATTCTGTCTTCTTCTTACTCACCCACTTGTATGAGTATGAGTGGATGAGGTGTAAAGTAATCTCCTTCAGTAGATCATTTCGACCTGAATAGATCTGACAGTTCATAAGGCCACTATGGGGAAAGATGTTTGAGAACAGAGATCTCACATCTATAATAGAGTTCTCTGGAATCAAATTGAATAAGAAAAGGTTCCGTACAGAGAGTGCTTGTTATGTGGCCATGGTGCACTGCTGGATGACTGACAGTGATGCCTCAATCCCTGACCATGGTGATAGTATGGTGATGGTGATAGTATGATGTTTAAGGGCAAGTTACTCCGCCCAGTGCAGAAACACAGGGCCAGGCCAGTGCCTCCTATAGAGAAGCACATGGCAGCAATCTGCACCCAGGAACTTCTAAGATAAGAGAATTATACAGGTCACTCTTTCTTGCTTTAAAGACATAAGAAGTTGGGCAGTCAGGTGACATTTTTCGGACTTTGAGGTCATTACTCATAAGATCTGGTTGACCTGCTGTCATCATATTGTGAATGTAGCAAAGGAGGCAGAGTTAGATTAAGGATTTGGGGGGCCCAGGGTACTTAAGAGAGGGGGGCCCTATGGTCTAATGTTAACAGCACAGTGCCATCATTCAGGGAGAGAGTTACTAAGTCACATAGTTCTAAACCTACTACAATAATACACTATTAAATGTCATGTGTGTATGTATATATATATATATATATATATATAATAATAATGTAGTAATGTAGTAATCTATGTATGAAATGTAAAATTTACATAAATTCAAATTTGCAATATCATCCTAGACCCTAGTAACTCCTACTCTTGTTATAACAATTCACTGGATTTTCTCTGTATTCATTTTAAAAACCCATATTCTCTCTCTGTAATAACATTTACTTTTTCTGCTCCTTGTTGTCCTATTAGTGCGCACCAAGACTGGAGTCACCGCCCCCAGGATTTTATCTGGATAACAGCTCGGAGGTATTTACTAAGATACAACTTTCTAAAAATATAAGTCTTCCCATCAGTGACCACTTCACATTATATTAATTTTACACAGATGGAACATAATTGAAGTTGAGGCCATTGGGCCTTGGTGGTGGTGGCGGTGGGAGGTCTAAAGCAACAGCAAGCTGGGTGGAGGGGTGGAGGGGTGGGGCAGAAAAATGGAATCCAGATCAGATACCAGGTACAGCAGAGGATATGTGGAAAAATCAGATTTCTATTATGCTTCTGCTTATATTAGTAATTTTTATATCTGGGCTTGCAAAACATTTAGATTTCTGTTGAGAACATGACAAAATATCCTACCCCACACTTGCTGCCTAGGTGTGATCTTTGGCTCAAAACTATCCTTTATTCCCCACATCCCATCTCTATCTCTCTGACCCCCTGACCAACATTGCTGTGTGACTGGATCATATAGCCCACTGAGCACTCTTTACAGTTGCAATCGGACCAATATACAATATATAGCACTTAACCTCATGTATCAAACTTACATTGTCCCATAGGTTGTAAGCTTGTGAGCAGGGTCCTCTTACTTCTCTGTCTGTCTGTATTACCCAGTACTGTTTTATTACTGTGTTTGTATCCATTTGTAAAGCACTATGGAATATGCTGGCGCTATATAAATAAATGATGATGATGATAGTACCAGAGGTAGCAAAAGTCAACACAAAGCCCAGGAGTAGAGCTGGACATCGGGAAATCTTCTACCTCCTGATAAAATTGATCTCTTTAGGATCGAGTGTTTGATTCCTGAGGGTTTCCCATTTCATGCAATGTTTGTAAATATCTGCTAAATTACACTATCAGCTACTATGATATCCTACTATTAGTCTGGGGATGGTCTTCTCATTTGTTTGGTTCACGTGAAGTGCTATCCTGTTTTACGAGTACTAGGAATGTATCTTTGGCTGTAGCTCCTAAAATTTCAGTCCATTATTGGTATTTGACTTCCGCATGTAGATTAATATAACAGACGCAACACAAATATAATCTGCCTTGTTTGTTAAACCATGCGCATGTCCTTTTGGCTTTGTCTACCTGTTTCTTTTATTAAGCTGACATTCTGCTATATATATGTCCTCTTTTTAATTTCTGTCCAATTCCGTCTACTTCTACTACTGGGAATGTCTTGTTATGATTGGTTACTGCAAGTTACAGCTCATCTGTGATATCTCCATCAGCTTAAAAAAACAAAACAACTTAATGCACATGCAGCCCCAGGAGTGAATTGCGTAAAACTAATGGTTGCTTCATGGTTAGGATATTGTACCTGTGTACATGGTTTACCCCATTGTGTAGTCATTCTTTTGATATGCATACATTTTATCAACAGTCAGAATTCTCAGCATCTGATGAAGTGAAGACAACTGAAGATGCTGGATGTGAAGTTCCCATCAATGAGGTATGGTGGCTTTTTGACTTCATATTTAGATGGATTCTATTATCCTCTGCAAAAGGTCTGATTGGCGGAAACAGATAGATCAGGGGGCGGCTTTGCTAAGTGCAGATAAGGCGCACAACTGTGTCTAGTTTTGCACTGTTATTTTAATGAGCTAGTTTGGGAGGAGAAGCTGCTTTTAGGGAAGCAACTGAATGTTTTGATGTTTGTATATGAGCCTTAGAGCTTCTGTAGTTCATCACATGACTTTATTAGAACACATAATGGTGAAGGAAGCTGGTAAAATTCATTATGTCCGCACAATTTGTGCTCTTTAATTAAGTTACATTCAGAGGAGGGAATTCAATTGACAGCATTGCTCGTGAGAATAACGCGTTCCTTGCACTATTAATGTTACTACGGTAATAGTGCACATTATTACCGTTAGTACGGTAATCTCAACATTGATTTTTGCTTGCAGCTCTGAAAGCCTTGAGTAGAGAGCCGCGTTAAAATTATCGTACTAACGATAATAGGGCGTGGGCTGCGTTATTCTCACGAGTAACGCTGCCAATTAAATTCCCCCATAGAACATCCAGGCCTGCGATAATAACTAATCCTTGTTACATTTACTAAGATCAGTATCAGTTTTCTTAGCAGGCTTGGACTCAAACTTTTTCCCCCTACAGAATACACATGAGAAACAGACAGCAACAGAACGTCTTCATGCTCTATGCAGCTTGGTCTCAGACTGTACACCATCCCCACCAGAAAGACCGCATGCCTCAATTGACAACATCCCTTCTTCCGTTCCCGTGGTCATCACTACATCACCGCAGGTGGACACAAGAGAGATCACCATCGAGAATGATGCACAAGCAGATTTTTCATTCTTCTGTTTGTGCTCATGGTGCTGCCTTCCAGCAGACCAGCAGCAGCGGAGGCAACAGCAAACATCTGGCCCCCGGAGATCTCGTCTTCAGTCCCTGTGGAGGTGGATTCGTAAAAGATGTGGAAGGGTGGTTTCTGCGAGCAACATCAGTGGAAACCAAGACAATGGCAGCGCTGGGAACTGAGACATACCATCATGCGGCATACAGGGTGAGCTCATGTCTTGCACTGAAGGGTTAAGTTGTTACATAGTCTGATTCTACACATACTAACCTAGGAAACACCTATATTGTACTGATGCACTATCCACAATGTTCTACACATATATACACCAAGAAAATAATAATCAGATTCTGTTGGCTGAATCCCAAGGATTCAACTGAACACAAATCTTCCTAAACCTGCTAGGAATTATCCACATTTTAATCCAAATTCAGGATTCTGTACATCAATATATTTTACATATAATACATTTTCCACATTTAGAAATATAGCTGTAACATAAGTCTTCTAGTTTTACTCTTTCCTTTACCATCAGCCATCTAAAGATACAATATATTTACATAAATTAGTGGTCTTAAGTATGGATTTAACCAAATCTACCAGAGATCTTTAATTCTTCATATAAAACCTGCACATACTACAAATGTATTAGAAACATGAAATTATCTGATAGAAGAGGACTGGTGACTGTATCCGTCAGTGCAAGACATTTCCCCTGTTCATGAGCACGGAAAGATGGACACTGTTGCTGATTTAACACCAGATGTTTCATATAGATATATAGATATATAAATATATAGATCTATTTGTTTCATTTAGATATACAGATATAGATGTTTATGTATTATGCTTAAAATATTTGTAGTTACAAAAAAACAAAAAAAAAAAAAAAATTATTATAAGAGTAAGAGAGGGCTGGGATTAGAAGTGATATAAACACTGAGGGTGCATGTAGATGAAAAGGTTAAGGTGACTGGCGGGTCAGGTTCAGGGCAGGATCATGCGTCCTCCCTGGCAGGTCATCGAGTGTCCCCTGCATGATTGCCTCAAATTTAGTTGACCCAGGTCAGCGAGCAGGTCCAGTCGCGGTCGGCTGACCGTAGTTTGTTTACTTTAGCACTGTTGGTGGATGCGGGGACTGCGGCTCCTGGGTCGGGGAGCTCTCTTTCTGTTTCTCCCTCTGCAGGTTCGGCTGGTTGTATGACATCAGGTCAGAGGTCTGGGCGTGCTTCTTATGCGGAAGCCGCATCTACGGCCATGGTGGGCCCGTCATCACGTGTGGAAGGTGGTAGTCGTGGATCAGTTGGTGAGCATGCCAGTAGGGTGTCTGGTTCTAGCTCTGATTCCAGCTCTTCTACCTCTGGGAGTGAGGTTCCAGCCAGGTCTGGGAGGGCAGACACAAGATTGATGAAGCTCCTGGAGAGGAAGTTGTGTAGTACCTGCCATAGGGCGGGGTTGGAAGGTGTTGGTTCCAATGAAGGAAGCAGGATATTGAGGGACGATGTGGTGCGCTGTTCCAATACAGCCGTCAGGGGGATATTAGGTGCCGGGTGTGTGGTAAGATAGGCACAGGTTGTTTTGTGGATATGTTTGCCATCACTAATAAGGCTACAGATGATTTGGCAGCATCAAGGTCACGCTCTGGCGTGTTGACGAGGCATATCGAGAAATTGTCATACCTGGTTATTGAAATTGACACTGTTGCAGGGTGTTGTAAGCTTCCAATGGAGGAAGTAGCTAAGTTGAGGGGTGTGATTGATTCGTTTCAGGGTGAGTGTAAGGTGCAGTAAAAACAGGTGCAGTCACTGCTTGGCCTGCTTAATTTTGCTTGTAGAGTGATACCCATGGGTAGGGTTTTTTGCCAGAAGTTAGAGAGGGCTACGGTTGGGATTACAAAAGCAAGGCATTTTGTGAGGATATCCAAGGAAATTAGAGATTATATGGCTATGTGGTGCATGTTCTTGGAAAATTTTAAATGAGTTTGAAGCTGCTTTGTTTCGGCTTGAGTGTGTAAAGGCTTTTTTCATGGCTTACAGAAATACAACAGAGGGATTGAATGAGACCGAGGTGATATAAACACTGAGGGGGCAGGCAGAGGAAAAAGTACAGGCATACCAGGAGTTAACTTATCTGGGTTGTGGTAGAAATCTGAGTTATCCAATCAGTGGAGCCGGAAGGGGAGGGGTTTGCTTTCCTGAGGAGGCTTATAACATATAGGAAAAGGATG
The DNA here is from genome assembly GCF_038048845.1 of Mixophyes fleayi. Classification (NCBI taxonomy): domain Eukaryota; kingdom Metazoa; phylum Chordata; class Amphibia; order Anura; family Limnodynastidae; genus Mixophyes; species Mixophyes fleayi. The sequence continues at coordinate 72,367,657 of NC_134413.1, forward strand.
TGACTTCCTCTTGCTGGATAGATTTGTTAAGTGAGTATGGGCTCTCTGCTGTCCTGGTAAGTATTGCTACATAAACTGTTTTTTCACTGTGTTTTTTAACTGTGTTATACTGTTTTTGGTATTGCATTTATTGCTGTGATCGTGTTTATTTAAGTTGTATTTTCAGTGTTCTTTTCTTTTCACATTTCTTCCCAATCCATTCTCCTCCTTGTTTTCTCCACCTTATCTTTTTCCCCTAGTTCTTGTCCCTGCCCCCCCCTTTCCCCTCTCTCTTTTTCTTGTTTGTTTTTTGTTACCTTTTCCTTCCCCCATTATGCTCCGGGCCAAGAGAGTTAGGGTTCCACCCCACCGCCTCCCTGAGGCTTGTTCCCCCCCCCTCGGCCCTTAGTAAGCGGCGAGCCCAGATCCGGGCCTCGCCGACGGGTGTTTCCTCTTCCCCCCTCTCGGGTAGTGGGGTGGGTGTCCCCGGCGGTTCCGCTGCGGCCTCGGCGGCTAGAAAAGTTTATGCGCATGCGCGACGACGCGCACGCACGCAGACGCGCGCGCATGAGCGTCAGTCCATCCCGATTCCGGCGGCCATGTTAGATGCGGGCGCTCCAGGAGCGCCCGTGGATGCCCCTTCAGCCCAGTAGAATTGACAAGGTTGTATAGGGATATGTCTCCTGCTCCCGGTGGTTATTGGCTTAGACATAGTAATGGTTTTCCCCTTACAAAGTTTCAATTTTCAGCGGTATTCAAAATATGCGTGGTTAAGCTTGGTTTGAGTGCAGCGGACTATGGGACGCATTCCTTTAGGATAGGGGCAGCTACGGTAGCGGCAGAAGAAGGTGTGTCTGAGCAGAGCATTATGGCTTTGGGTAGATGGAAGTCTAAGTGTTTTAAGCGGTATGTCAGGCCAGCTGTGGCGCTCTAGCCTTAGACAGGGCGATGTAATAAGGCTGACCTATGACGTTGCGTTGCTTACCTTGTTGAAAGGGAGCGCGGAGGGTTTTGCCATTTCTTTTCTCCGGGGGCCTGATTGGCGGTGGCACCCCGGGGTTTCCGGTTTTACCTCCGCATGGGTCACCCTGCGTTATGCGCGAATGTGGCATTTTTTTGTTTTCAGTATTAATTATGTTTTACGTTTTGCCATTTAATTTACTACTAATAAATTACTCCATGTTGCAGGTGTACGTCAGGATGGGAGGAGTATTTGACTGGTAGGCCATTCATTTGTTTTTTGGGCCGGTAAGAGCGGCCCTGCTCATGATGTGAGCAAATTTTCCAGGGCGGAGTCAATAAGATGGATAGGTGTTAGGGGTATGCGTTGGGCATCTCTGTTGAAGATACTAAAAGACACCGAGAGTAGGTTTGGGCGCCCTTTAGAACTTGTAATTCACCTTGGGGGGAATGACCTGGGTAAGTGGTCCAGTTTAGAGCTCATTGAACATATAAGATCTGATGTCGGGGCCATTAAGTTACATTGGCCAACAGTTCACCTTACATGGTCCGATATTATCCCTAGGCGCAATTGGAGAGGGGCGGATAAACCAGCACGGATTGAGAAAGCTTGTGGGAAGGTAAATAGGGCGGTTCGGAAGACCTTTCAGGAAGTAGGTGGTGGCTGCATTAGTTATCCTCCATAAGGGCTGTGTTGACGCAGTACTATAGGCCCGATGGTGTACATTTGTCTGATTTGGGTATGGCATACTTTATAGAGCAGATATTTGGTTTTCTTGTTTGGCTATGAGAGGTCGGTTGGTGGCGGGCTGCGGTTCCTGGTGGGAAACCTTAGCTGTGGCAGTAAGCAGCCCAATCAGCGGCCATTTTGTTACATTGAAGGCGTAGTAGGCACTCTCCTCTTAAAGGGATTGGGCAATTAGCAGAATAGCACTTCGGGTTTAAGGGGCTCCGCTTAGGCGGACGGGCCTCAGCTAATATGCCAAATGGGGGAGTTTGGCATTTTACGCCTAGTCGAGTCCAAATTAGTTTGGACGGAATTTACAACTAGTAGGTGTGGCCTGGATGCTGATTGGTCTGTTTATGTTGGCCACCAATTTTTCCCCAGCAGGTTTCGCCTATAATAAATTCCTGACCTTTCAAACGCCAATTCAAGTCTCTGTGTCGTTATTTTAGTTGTTAAGTTAACTCTGGTAAAGGTTAAAGATGGTATAGAAGGTTGTCCACCATAAGCGGTTTACAGGTGAGTTGTTAGCTTCATCTATATCGGCAATCGGTTCAGGGTTACTTCACAGAAATGTTGTGGTTAAGAATGATAACATAGCTTGTAAGATCCATAGATCGAAGACTGATCCTTTGGGTAGGGGGCGGTGGATTACCTAGCATCGTAATCAGGATATTGCAGTTTGCCCGCTTGAGTTTACAAGATTGTATAGAGATATGTCCCCTGCTCCTGGTGGTAATTGGCTTAGGCACCATGATAGGTACCCCCTTACGAAGGTCCAGTTTTCCGCGGTCTTTAAGAATTGTATTGCTAAACTTGGATTGGATACAGCAGACTATGGGACTCATTCTTTTAGAATAGGAGCGGCTACAGTAGCGGCGGAGGAGGGTGTGTCGGAACAGAGTATCGTGGCTTCGGGTAGGTGAAGGTCTAAGTGTTTCAAACAGTATGTTAGGCCAGCTGTTGCGCTTTAGGCTTAATAATGCAATGTGGTAAGGCTGACCCATGACATGCGTTGCTTGTCTTGTTAAAAGGAGGCGTGGAGGGATTTGCCATTTCTTTTCCCCGGGGGCCTGATTGGCTTGTGGCACCCCGGGGTTTCCGGTTTTACCTCCGCATGGGTCACCCTGCGTTGCGCGCAAATATATAGTAGTGTCTTTCTCTAATACCATGTATTATGTCTTGAAATTTGTTTTATGTGCATTTTACTCCATGTTGCAGGTTCACGGGAGGATGGGAAGCATTTTTGGCTGGTCGGCCATTCATTTGTTTTCTGGGCCGGTAAGAGTGGTCCTGCTCATGATTTGAGCAAATTTCCCCGGGCAGATTCAGTTAGATGGTTAGGTTTTAGGGGTTTACGTTGGGCGACGCTATTAAAGATTCTAAAGGATAGCGAGATAACGTTTGGGTGCCCTTCAGTGCTTATAATCAACACTCTAGGCACCCAACCACCATGGCATTACTAGTGTTCTGTATTTAATAAATAGGCCTTCTTAAGCCAACCAGAACTAAAATTAAATTAATAGCATTCTCAGCATTAACAGTTAAACAAACCCAACCCCCCCCCCCCCACCCAACCAGTCCAAAACAATAAATTAGTACACATTTAATAATTAGAATATTTTACCCCAACCAGCACGGCATTAAATTAATATACTTAAATACTTAAATAAATACTTAAATTTAATAAATAAGCCTCCTACCCCAACAGTATATTCTTAGTGTTTATGTTTAATAAATAAACTTCCTTCCTCCCAACCTTCCCCAACATTAGATTAATAACATTCCGATTTGATTTTTAAATCAATTTCACCCCCACCAGCCCAAAAATTAAATTAATAGCATTTCCATTTAATAAAAGGTCTATTTCACCCAACCAGCCTCAATATCAAGTTCATAACGTAATATTTTCCACCATATTTAATTGCAGATGTGCTGGAAACAACATACTTTGCATTGCTGGGGAATGGGGTATTTTCTGTGGTAAAGAGCTGGCTAAGTCCTGATGATCTAGCAGCTTCAACCTTTTCTTTTGGGCTGGAAAATGTTGTTGCAGCTCTTGTTGTCCAGTAGCTTGGGTCTTTTCCTCTAGACTGCCACTCCTGTAGCATGTAGTCTGACAGCTTGACTCTGGGTAATGGGGATGACAAAAACCTGTCCACATCCCATGACCAAGATCGTTTCCCAGGAGCACATCTCACATTTATTTGCCAGCTCCCGAATCGAGACGTACCCTCACCGTGGGCACTTCGAGTCCATCTGGAACTGTGACTTTGGCAGTCTAGCCTGGCAATGCTGCAGCAGGTTCAGCAAGGATGGGGGGCTCACCACAGTGATTGAGGTCCCTGAGACTCTCAGGCCTTCTCCCTGCAATGGTCCAACTTGGGTGCTTCCACCTCTTTTTGGGTGTCTTTTTGGCCTCTTCACTGAGTCACTTTTCTCTGTGACATACGCCACTGGACTTTCTGGGGCAAGAACAATCTTTTTAGGCCCACCTCCCTTAGTCGGGTATGCAAGTCAGCCTGTGGGACAGTCTGGCCTTAGGTGACCGGTTTTCCCACAGCCATAACACTTCCTATCCAGTCTAGTCTGATGACTTCCAGGAACAGGGTGGAATTGCAGCTAGCTACAAGCACCTGGGTTAGTGGCTACTGTTAGGATCTGCCTCATGATGCTGCTTTAGCTCCTGCCTCTGGGACTATATTTATTATTATATTGACCCTGCAGTACCTGTGAACCACCAGAGGTGCTGTTATTCTGCCTTCTCTTCTCACTATCAGGGACTACTAGCTGCACTATGTTAATCATTCGCACCTGATTGTCTCCTATATATGCCTGCCTCTCCCAGTTTCCTTTGATGGTCATTAATGTTTCTGTGCCTGTAATGTTTATTTACCCTTGGACTAACTGCCTTGCTTTTTCTCTTTTCCTGTGGAAATCCTTGCTTAGCCAGTTTCTGCTTTTCTGTAAGCAATTAGCATTCATCTCTATCTTGTCACTTGGAGGTAAACCTGATATTTGCCTTATACCTGGAAGTCTGTTTATTCACTGATCTGGCCTGTGTTTAACTTGCATCACATGGACTGTGTTTTTCACTACATTAAACAGTTTAATACTTTCAATATATTTCTGGCTCCGTGGCTTTAATTACAAGGACCTAGTTTGTGAAACAGGATTGTAACTACTTGCTTGGCGGAGTGATCAACAGCAGAGGGATGTTCTTCAATTCATAAAATTCTTTGGTGTTGGCTGCTAGACTGGCGCTTCTGCCAGGGTGGCCAAACCAGTACATTGGGCCGCTACTTCAAATATTATTGTGTTGTGGTCCAGTACCAATTTTTTCACCCTCTGTGTGCACCGGCGAGACAACTGCATCCTGCAAATTAAACCATTTAAATCCACCCAGGTCTTGACACCAGATCCATTCACACATCTCATCACGAACTGCCACAGCTGGTTAGCAAATTCCTCATGGTTGATGAGAAGGCTTCTGCCAGATCCTCACATTTCTGCCAGTAGGTTCCTGGGGTAATAATGTAGCACTTAAAGAGAACTTTCTTTACCACTTCAGAGTCTGCACAGTCATCTGGGGTCAATACACAATAGGCCTCTAATGCACGCCCTTGCATTGTAAGGACCAAATAATTGACCCACTCCTTTTTGGACAAAGCATGGAGTTTAGAAATCATTCCAAACACCTGCAAGTGTAAATCACTGTCTCCAACACCGTCCTCAAATTCGGTAAAGTGACAGGACCCAAATCATGGTGCAGCAGATGATGACTTTTTACTGTACAATTTTTCTTGCTTTGCACAGGATTTCGAGATCTACCTTGGACATTGCGGTGTAGTTAACCATCTTTTGCATTCCCTTGTGTGGAAGGAGCTCTTCACTTGAGTAACTCGGCTCTCCAAAAAAAAAACCCTAGCATTATCAAATTGCTTGCCACCAGTTATAAACTGTGACTGGATGGGCTTACTCTGCTACCCAGTGTTTGGAGAGGGAGATCTTAAACAGTTTAGTTGGGTTTCCTTCTTACTGTCTGTATCTGGCTGTTACTGACCACTTCTACTGGTGTCACCTGTCAGCAGATATTCACCGACTGTGAATGCCAACTGCACATGAGTTGTAGGAGAATAGTGTTGCCACCAGCTGTCCCCAGGCTCTTTGAGCTCCAGTATGGTGCTCTGCAGACTGGGACTCCTGGATTCATGTGTGAATCTAGGAGGCGCCTCTGCAAGTCTCCTCCAGAAGCCACTGAACTACAGCTGCCAGCGGAGTTTACACACAGAGAGCTCCAGGCTCCTACTTTATCCAGGGGCTGCTCCTGCAGCCCCCACTGTACCATCAGGGATTGGAGACCCCTCCGACACTCCAGTCATCCTGTACTTACAAATGGGAACCGGAGTGGAGGAATTAAAGCTCTGGCTGAGCTCCGATCCTCACTGGACCAGCAGTGGGGTGAGAAGCAATTTCTTTTGTTTTATACACATTTGAAATAACATTTTATAAACACACATATCACTTTATACATTTCTACTCCTGGGCTAACCCTTTCAGCGCCAATATCTACATTTATATATTTATTAAAATACACTTTAAAATACATTGCACCTCCAGCACATAGCACTGGGGGGTTAACCCAATTGGCACCGCAGCATTGGAAGGGTTAATCTTTACACGGATGGGAAACCAGCCACAGGGTATGGTAAAATCTACTAACTACATCTTATTAAGATCAGAATTATGCAATCACTCTGCCAGTGTGTTAAAATTTACTGTTGTACAGTGTCTGACAGTTCGCATTTTCCCAAGAGTTTTATATATATATATATATATATATATATATATAAAACTTCCAAGTTCAAATATAATATATATTTTCTATACTTTCCAATGCCTTGTGTTTTATATGATATTATACTTTCTTCACATTCCTTACATTGTACTACCACATAATTAATTATACTTTTATTAAAATAACCAATTGTTTAGTAATTCCCATGATGTTCATTATTCATTTTGTATCTCAGAGACAACAAAATTTAATCTGTAGGAATGAAACATGTTAAATGTTATCTAGATGTAAAATAAATTCCCTGATTAAGTAGATACAGTGTTTCTAGAGTCTTATTCTTTGTCTTAAACTGATTTGGATATTCCAGTCCTCATGTTCTCTCCAATCTATTAACTGCTACAGCTGCTGTACACGTGTATGCTGGTGCCCTATCGTGTATATATATTCTTTAAAAGTCCCTTTCTGTTGAATATTGTGATGACAAGACAATACACTGTCATGATGGTGATATGCTGCAGCAGAGGAGCACCTAAATCTGCATTACCACCTAATTGTTGCATGTTATCATGTTACTCACCTGCTCCTCCTCTCTCTGGAGCCCCGGGGCCCGCTCCATGCACCAGTGTTTCACGTGGTTCCGTGGTTCATTTCACAGCTCTGACTAAATTGACATTTTGGCGCAGGGCCAAATTATGCGATCGACTCACCCCGCCCCCTTTTGATCTCCCCAAGGTAGAAGTATGAGTAAGCAGGATGATCAGTCAGGAGTTGCAGTCATGGAGATTGTGGCTTCTGATTGGACCTCCTGCTCACAAGCCACTGCCACAGCCATATGTACACGGAGGAGCCAGAAACGAAGGTGTCCCGGGAAAAGCGGCTGCATAGAGCAGACCCTGGAGCTGGAAAGAGGCAAATGAGTAACATGTAACAATTATTTGATAATGCAACTTTAATCTCAATTATGTCAAGGCTTTTTAGGTGGTTTCACTATACCCAATGTATTGTTTTTAGTGACAAAGCCCTGTATAAAATAAAATCCTTTCAAAAGCATAATTAAAGGGTTTTCCAACCATCACATGTATTTAATGGCTTGTATAGGCTTTACTCCAAGTTTTAGTAAATACACAACTTTTACGTCCTGGTTTCCCTCTGTACGTTTAACCCGTGTGGTGATACCACGGGGCAGAGCTGTGTGTTTGTGTTGCTCTGCTTTCTGTATAATTGTACCCAGTGAGCAGCTTTATGTTGTATCCTGGGGCAAGAAAATAATCCACTCTCCCTGATGTTATAAATACATGGCTAAAATCACGGAAGGAGGCTACTAAGAAAATAAATGCTTGTAGTAACATTTTCAGGATGGTGTGTACAAGATAAAATAAAGCAATCTGAAGGTGGAACAAACAAGCAAAACATCGCACAGCTGGTATTTCAGTACATAGACATCAAACTAGGTGGAGCTTGATCTGCTCTAGTGGGGAATGCAAAATATATTTACCATCGTTGTATAAAGGAAATGTATATATTGGGGCTCATTTAGAGTTAGACGTAGGTCATTGTTTGCATAAAATGTGTATTTTCATACTGCAATGATTCCAAAATCCAGAAAGTATATGTCCATATATAGAGTTATTTATATCGCTGACATCCGTCCGCCTTTGTCTGGAAAAGCAGAATAAGGATGTGCAGGGACTAGCATGCATGGGCTGAGCACAGTATGGGTGGGTTCATGTAATTGTAACATAACATCTGCAAATACGCCTTTTAGGGCTCGAACCTCATGCAGGTATTAGATTTTTGGTGCAGGTATATGATGATGACTATCAGCCCTATTTAGCTGTTTCTAATTTGAGTATTGCGTAATTGACATTTCCATTTTTAATTACATTTTATATCTGCACCCCACTGTATCGGGGGGGGGGGGGGGGGAGTGCAGACCTACATTGGTCACAAAGAAACTGTTTTTGAGCTGCAGGTGTTTTGAGACTCAACATCAATGAGTAAATCCACTTTTTTGTTTACATTATTTCCAACGTACGTTTGGTGCGCAAATGCGTCCAACTCTGAATAAGCCCCATTATGTCTTTATTGTACTAGTTATGATTTTGTTGTATATGTTGTTAAGTGTACACTGTGCATGTAGTTATTTTACCATTTCCATGCAATACATTTTCTAATGAAAGAATTGTGTCTGTGTTTTTCTTCTTACTGTAGCAATAACTAGATATTTATGTGGATAAGAAATTCCCTTGCTATGGGCATATTTCAAAAGAACTTTATTCACTACACAGAGAGAGAGGGATGCAACACTTTTTATTGTAGCTATTTGTTTGACTGTACAAGTCAGCTTCCCTTAGGCAAAATAGATGTACACTGGGACCAGTACCTGTGCAATACCTGTCATCAATACCAATTGCAAAATCAGGACAATTTAAGCCAATTGCCAATCCACTCAAACCATGCACAGTTTGCCAAGAGTTCCCCCCGATCAGCCCAAACACCTTTCCTAGTAGGTTCAGCCTATTTGACCAACACAAATTGTGACTGTTCAAGGAAAGGTAGGTGAGGTCTAAGGTTAAGGCAGCTCAGGGGTTATGGCTGCCCTACCACCTCCTCCAGGTAAATCTTGGTCCTGCTCAGAATGTGGGAAATGTTTTTCTAAAATATTACTTCTTAAGTATCAGAGAAGCCATACCGTAAAGAAACCATATTACAGAATGTTGGAAATATTTAGCACATAATTCACTTCTTGTTGCGCACCATACAAGAGAAAGACCATGTCATACAGGAGAGATATTCTTGCTCTGAATGTGGTAAATGTTTTACACATATTCCAAATTGTTAAATATCAGAGAAATCACTTAGGGAACAGCCAAATTCATGTGCTGATGTGGGAAAGGGTTTCAAAGTAATTCAGAAAGGTATTGTATGTCAGAGAAGTAATGAAGGGGAGAAACGTTATTTTATGCCCTGAATATGGGCATGTTTTACAAGTTCTTGCTGTCTGGATGTCCCATGTGGTTATAAATGAGGTTGGGATTTCCTGCAATGGGTTGGTAGTGGTCTTCTCCTGGGCCTGCTGTGGTGTTGGTAGGAGCAAGAAAGGGAACATGCTGGCAGTTTATTGATGGCCAATGTATGTGGCCCCATGCATACTCAGACATGAATGTTCAGCTGTGGTGGAGGGCAGCCGCTTCCTAAGTGTTTTTAAGATCGGAAGACAGTTCAGGCATGGGTAACCTGCTTGAAAAAGACATAAATTAAATATAGATACAAAGCATCCCTGACTTAGGAGACATCCAGACAGGGAGGCAGCATTATTATTGGAGAATGGGTTTTAGAATGTTTTTAGAGTTCCTTATAGGGAGTCCAAAGAGTTGAAACTGTACGGATATTTGATGTCAGCCATGCATTATGCACTGTAAATGGTCCCTAAAACAAAGCCCAGAATATTCAGCCTGATTCATCATTTGTCAATTCCAAAGAAAGATTCGGTGACTAATGGGATCAGTAAGGAGACATGTTCTGCATCATACACCTCACTTGATGCGGCCATTCTGTAAGAGGCATCTTCCTGAAGCTTTCACCTCCTTAAAAGAGTGGGTGCTAAGGGGGGAAATGGGAATCAAGTCAGTTATCCACTATCTGGACATTTTTCTTTTCATGTGACGAGACCAGCGTCTTATGAAAACCTATAATGAATGGGGATAGTATTGGGACAGTCATGCTCCTCAGATTTTGATGATCAGTGTCAGGACACCAGGGCATTAGAGTCAAGGCCCACAGAGTAGCCCTGGTACCTTGGTGTTCTTTGGTAGCTATAATAGTACCTTTATTACAGAAGGTGCAAACACAACTGTAACACAATAACTATATTAAATCGCCAACATCTAAAAACCTCCCCAACACATCCCCAGATAAAGATATGAGGAACCGTTACATATGTTTAAACAGTATTTCTTTGGCCGGGCTAAGTTGTAAAAAAGTCTCTGGTCCTGATGCTTTTGTCACAATAGCTCAGTACTCAGCTCTTCCAGATTCCTCCGATTTCTACACTTCTAGGCTTGCTGGTCCTGGCCTCCCGGCCTTATGTTCACTACCGAGATGTTAGCAGCCTGGACCCCTGTCACCCTACTCCTGTAGGCACACCAGGGGGTAAATGTATCAAGCTGAGAGTTTTCCGGCGGGTTTGAAAAACCAATCAGATTCTAGCTATCATTTATTTAGTGCATTTTACAAAATGAAAGCTAGAATCTGATTGGTTGCAATAGGCAACATCTCCACTTTTCAAACCCGCCGGAAAACTCTCAGCTTGATACATTTACCCCCAGATGTGCAGACGCACAAGCAGCTCCCATGGGTCAGAGTTATACTGTTGCACCATGTTCAGCCAGAGATGTGCCTAGATGTAAAATTGTAATCAGGACACACGTTGGAGCTGGTAGGAGACAGATCTTCAATACCAAGCTCAGGATATCCAATAAACAACCCTTGGTCTCCTTGCAGGCTCTTTTTAAACAGTTCAGAATTCCCACAGGTAAAATCCCGTCCTGTAAGGTTATCCCAAGTCCATACAGAATGCCATTGGCTCCCAAATCAGGGGTTGGATATGGGAGTGGAGAGAAGTCCTCCCCACATGGGTTTCCCCCCAGCTGGTCTAGTGCATAGTAGTCTGACACAGTCCTAGAGAGAACAATAGAGTAGCAAACTGGTTACTGCAGGGCTTAATCCCAGATGATGAATAGCAACTTCCTGTTTCAATCCCTTCTATACATTCATATGAATTGTTAACGAGTAACCACAAGAGAAATTAGCTCTTAAAAGTTTGTCCTCGTATGTACATTTTCTCAAAATAAAAAATAAATGGCTAAACTAATGTTATTATTTTGTTAGGGTGACTTGGAACCAAATTCAAGACACGCTGCCCACATTATACTATCATGTTACTTTGTACTGATACTACCTCAGTGATATAAGACAGTAGTAGACTTACAAGATTTCAATCTTGGATCAATATAAGCCAATATGTATACATGGATATCCTCCTGGAATCTTGTCCTCTTACTGGATCTCCTTATGATAGGTGCTCAAAAGACAAGTGACAACTGATAGTGCATTATCTCACGTAGCCAAAGTTTTATTGCACCAAAGAAGCATAAAAGCAATGTATAATACAAATATTGGCTTATATTGATTCAAGATTGAAATCTTGTAAGTGTATATCCGATAGGGGATTGAGAACACCAATCATGTGGTGTTTTTGTCGTAATTATCAACCCCCACTGGATCCTTGGGATATTTAGTGGTTTTCGGTGTAACAACATATTATATGTTACGCTATGATATGATTTTTTTCTTTTCACTTTTTTTATGTGACCACAATCGTGGTGAATGCCAGAAATCTGTAAGTTACTTTGATCACTGCAAATTTCTGGAATTTGTGGAAGACATACATCAAGATGGAAAGAATATATATATATATATATATATATATATATTATTTCACAGTTGACTCTTTAAAGCTGTTAGCGCCAGCTCTGTCACCATTGGTTATTTTTACAGTTTTTTTATTTTTGCACATTGTATGTGGATTGTGTGTGTGTGTGTGTGTGTGTGTGTGAGAGAGAGAACAGAGGCTGCTTTCAGTTGGCCTGCGCAGATATACCAATCTTTTTATTGTATTATAATCAACAATTGTCTGAGACGCAAAAGAGGAACCAAGTATGACAGCCAGCATCCTGCTGCACAGCGGATCACTAAAGCCATGACAGCTATGTTATCACTGGATGTGAGTCCAATTTCCCCATCAATGCATCAGGTTATAACCGATTAGTTGAGATCATGTGTCCACGTTACCAAATTCCATCACAATCTTATTTCTTCTTAACAGCAATTGCTGTACTGTGAGGTTAAACAAAAAGTCCTTCAGTCCCTAGAAAATTTCATTGTACCGACTGTCCACTTAGCTACAGATATGTGACAAGCGTCACTGGTCAAACAAAAGACTATATAACTGTGACAGCCCACTGGGTTGTGTATAATACACAGTGTCAGGTCATTCACTGCACCCTGCCATATAGCCGCTCACTAGGACAGATGTGATGCTGCCCCTCACACACAATTACCTTCACAGACAAACATTTACATTGTAAAAGCAACATATATAAATATATATATATAATATATATATATATATATATATATATATATATATATATATATATATATTAGGGATGAGCGTGCTCGGATTTCTGAAATCCGAGCCCACCCGAACGTTGCGGATCCGAGTCGGATCCGAGACAGATCCGGGTATTGGCGCCAAATTCAAAAGTGAAACTGAGGCTCTGACTCATAATCCCGTTGTCGGATCTCGCGATACTCGGATCCTATAAATTCCCCGCTAGTCGCCGCCATCTTCACTCGGGCATTGATCAGGGTAGAGGGAGGGTGTGTTAGGTGGTCCTCTGTGCTGTTTAGTTCTGTGCTGTTTAGTTCTGTGCTGTTTAGTTCTGTGCTGTTTAGTTCTGTGCTGTTTAGTGCTGTGCTGTGCTGTGCTGTGCTGTGCTGTGCTGTGCTGTGCTGTGCTGTGCTGTGTTCTGCAGTATCAGTCCAGTGGTGCTGTGTGCTGTGCTCTGTCCTTCTGAGGTCAGTGGTGCTGCTGGGTCCTGTGCTGTGTCCTGTTCAGTCCAGTGGTGCTGTGTCCTGTGCTCTGTGCTTCTAAGGGCATAGTTATTTCCCCAATATTCCCCTGTGTTTAAAAAAATAAAAAAAAGTTTTTTTAAAAAATACCAAAAACTACTTTAATATTTTTTAATTACCACAAAATTTTCACAACCAATCCTGCAGTATAAGCCCATTGGTACTGCAATATTACCAAGTTCACACATTCAGCAGTAAAAGTCCAGTGGTACTGCAATATTACAAAGTTTACACATTCTGCAGTATCAGTCCAGTGGTGCTGTGTCCTGTGCTCTGTCCTGCTGAGTTCCGTAGTGCTGCTGGGTCCTGTGCCGTGTCCTGTTCAGTCCAGTGGTGCTGTGTCCTGTGCTCTGTGCTTCTAAGGGCATAGTTATTTCCCCATTATTCCCAAGTTTTTAAAAAATAAAAAAAAAGTAAAAAATAATAAAAAATGTAAAAAAAAAAAAATATATAATAATTATAACCAAATTTGCAAAACCAATCCAGCATTATAAGTCCATTGGTACTGCAATATTACCAAGTTCACACATTCTGCAGTATCAGTCCAGTGGTGCTGTGTCCTGTGCTCTGTCCTGCTGAGTTCCGTAGTGCTGCTGGGTCCTGTGCCGTGTCCTGTTCAGTCCAGTGGTGCTGTGTCCTGTGCTCTGTGCTTCTAAGGGCATAGTTATTTCCCCATTATTCCCAAGTTTTTAAAAAATAAAAAAAAAGTAAAAAATAATAAAAAATTTAAAAAAAAAAAAATATATAATAATTATAACCAAATTTGCAAAACCAATCCAGCAGTATAAGTCCATTGGTACTGCAATATTACCAAGTTCACACATTCTGCAGTATCAGTCCAGTGGTGCTGTGTCCTGTGCTCTGTCCTGCTGAGTTCGGTAGTGCTGCTGGGTCCTGTGCCGTGTCCTGTTCAGTCCAGTGGTGCTGTGTCCTGTGCTCTGTGCTTCTAAGGGCATAGTTATTTCCCCACTATTCCCAAGTGTTTAAAAAATTAAAAAAAAGTTATAAAAAAAAATACAAAAAAATAATTTAAATTTTTTTTAATTACAACAAAAATTTGCAAAACCAATTCTGCAGTATAAGCCCATTGGTACTGCAATATTACCAAGTTCACACATTCTGCAGTATCTTGTGCTACATATAATGGAGAGCAAAAATTTGGAGGATAAAGTAGGGAAAGATCAAGACCCACTTCCTCCTAATGCTGAAGCTGCTGCCACTAGTCATGACATAGACGATGAAATGCCATCAACGTCGTCTGGCAAGCACGATGCCCAATCTCCTAGTACAGAGCATGTAAAATCCAAAAAGCCCAAGTTCTCAAAAAACAGCAAAAAAAGAAACTTAAAATCATCTGAGGAGAAACGTAAAGTTGGCAATATGCCAATTACGACAAGTAGTGGCAAGGAACGGCTTAGGCCCTGTCCCGTGTTCATGACTAGTGGTCCAACTTCACCCAAGGATCAAAGCCCTCCTCCCCCCCCCTACAAAAAATTTAAGAGAGTTATGCTGTCAGCAACAACAACAAAACAGCAAAGAACTCTGCCTTCTAAACAGATGACATCACAAATCCCCAAGGCGAGTCCAAGGGTGTTGTTGGTTGTGAACCCTGACCTTCCCATCACTGTACGGGAAGAGGTGACTCCATCCAGCATTTGCAGCGCGCCCTCTGCATATGCTGGAAGGATCACCCACAGTCCAGTTACAGATTTGGCTAATGAAGGTGTGAATGTTGTGCACTGGGAGGAGGATATTGATGTAGCTGGCGCTGAGGAGGATGTTGATGATTATGATGCAGACAGATACCAAATTGCATTTCTCAATTTCTATTTATATTCTAGATTATATAACGGCTGAAAAGTTTTCTGTTTTACTCCTAGTGGAGAGGGGATCTGATGCAGACAGATACCAAACTGCCTTTGTCCATTTCTTTGTATATTTGAATTGCTAGTTCTACAGTCTATGCAGGCTGCTTTATTTATATTCAACTACAAGTGTAGGGCGGGGGGGGGGCATAGATAGCCACCAAAGTAACGTGGTCCATTTAATTTCACTTTCTAGCTCCACAGTCTGTGCAGCCTGCTTTTTTTTATCTTCAAAGTATTTATATTTACAAGCCTTGCAATCTAAATTAACTAGAGGTAGTGACGTGGTAGAACTCCAAAAGGCAGTTTGGAAGCCCCTGTACAAACTGGCTCTATTTTTTAACTGAGTTGTCCCCCCTCCAGTGTGTACTCGGAAAGAGTTTTTAGTGCAGCGGGGAACCTGGTCAGTGAGCGGCGAAGGAGGTTGCTTCCTCACAACGTTGAAAAAATGATGTTTATAAAAATGAATAATCAATTCCTCAATGAAGTACAGCACTGCCCTCCAGACAGTACAGAGGGACTGTGGTTGTGGAGTCCAGCGGGGACGAATTGATAATGTGTGAGGAGGAGGAAGTACACACTGTAGGGGGAGAGGAATCAGAGGTTGAGGATAAGGACGACATCTTTCCTCAGTAGAGCCTGTTTAGTTTGTACAGGGAGAGATGAATTGTTTTATTGGTGTGGGGGCCCAAACAAACCAATCATTTCAGCCACAGTTGTTTGGTAGGCCCTGTCGCTGAAATGATTGGTTTGTTAAAGTGTGCATGTCCTATTTCAACAACATAAGGGTGGGTGGGAGGGCCCAAGGACAATTCCATCTTGCAACTTTTTTTTTGGCATTATGTGACCATTCAACAGTCGTTTGCCATGTTCAAAAAGTAAAAGAAAATGCCAACAAATTCAATAAATTAAATCAAAAGTTAAATGCCCTGTCATTATTTAAAACAAGAGGTTTTGACGTGCTAGAATTAGTGTAGTGTTAAGATGTTATAAACACTACACTTGGAAATTGGAGGAGGTAATGTGGCCCCGGTATCAAATTGGGTACCGGGGCCACCCCACTATGCAGTCCAGATACTTGTTTGGTGGAATTCCGACACGTGGAGGGTTTTTAAATTATATTGTGGCCTCGGTACCAAATTGTGTACCGGGGCCACCACACTACGCAGTCAAGATACTTGTTTGGTGGAATTCAGACCAGTTGAGGGTTTTATTATTATATTGTGTGGACCACTCTATCTATACCACACTACAACTCTATACCACTCTATTTCCTACTTTAATTCTATTTAATTCTATTTCCTACTTTAATTCTATTACTAATTAATTACCATAAAGAGGAACAAAAAAAACCAATTTTACCAAAAGTATAATATGACTTAGACTTACAAACACTACACTTGAAAGATCGTGCCTTTAAATGAAAAAGTCAGTCTTCATTGCACGACTATGTGCAAGTGCAACAGGGACATTTTTTTGGGTTTACAAAGTCAAACAATAACACTACGACCCTGTCTGTCTGGGGTCTGTCAATGACGAATTGTCTGTAGCATGTTTGGAGGAGGTATTGTGGCCCCGGTATCAAATTGGGTACCGGGGCCACCCCACTATGCAGTCCAGATACTTGTTTGGTGGAATTCTGACACGTGGAGGGTGTATTTATTTTATTGTGGCCCCGGTATCAAATTGGGTACCGGGGCCACCCCACTATGCAGTCCAGATACTTGTTTGGTGGAATTCCGACACGTGGAGGGTTTTTAAATTATATTGTGGCCTCGGTACCAAATTGTGTACCGGGGCCACCACACTACGCAGTCAAGATAGATAGATGCGTATCATAGATAAAGTACATTCAGTGGTGTGGGGCAAATTGAAAAATATTCCAAATGCACTGACATTATCAAAAACAAGAGGTTGTCACACGCTAAAACTCCAACATGTATATGATGGAGAGGATGGAGGAGCAGCCGTATGTGTAGTGTAATGCAGACCTGTTGAAGGTTTTTTATATATTTTATTGTGGTGCCCAGTGCCCACTCCTCTACGCAGTCCAGGTACATTTATTGGTGCGAATCATAAAAGTTCAGGGTTTTTAATATATCTTGTGGTGACCCACTCCTCTACGCAGTCCAGGTACATTTATTGGTGCGATTCATAAAAGTTCAGGGTTTTTAATATATTGTGGTGACCCACTCCTCTACGCAGTCCAGGTACATTTATTGGTGCGATTCATAAAAGTTCAGGGTTTTTAATATATTGTGGTGACCCACTCCTCTACGCAGTCCAGGTACATTTATTGGTGCGAATCAAACAAGTTGATGGTTTTCTTATTATATATATTGTGGTGACCCACTCCTCTACGCAGTCCAGGTACATTTATTGGTGCGAATCAAACAAGTTGATGGTTTTCTTATTATATATATTGTGGTGACCCACTCCTCTACGCAGTCCAGGTACATTTATTGGTGCGATTCATAAAAGTTCAGGGTTTTTAATATATTGTGGTGACCCACTCCTCTACGCAGTCCAGGTACATTTATTGGTGCGAATCAAACCAGTTGATGGTTTTCTTATTATATATATTGTGGTGACCCACTCCTCTACGCAGTCCAGGTACATTTATTGGTGCGATTCATAAAAGTTCAGGGTTTTTAATATATTGTGGTGACCCACTCCTCTACGCAGTCCAGGTACATTTATTGGTGCGAATCAAACAAGTTGATGGTTTTCTTATTATATATATTGTGGTGACCCACTCCTCTACGCAGTCCAGGTACATTTATTGGTGCGATTCATAAAAGTTCAGGGTTTTTAATATATTGTGGTGACCCACTCCTCTACGCAGTCCAGGTACATTTATTGGTGCGATTCATAAAAGTTCAGGGTTTTTAATATATTGTGGTGACCCACTCCTCTACGCAGTCCAGGTACATTTATTGGTGCGAATCAAACAAGTTGATGGTTTTCTTATTATATATATTGTGGTGACCCACTCCTCTACGCAGTCCAGGTACATTTATTGGTGCGATTCATAAAAGTTCAGGGTTTTTAATATATTGTGGTGACCCACTCCTCTACGCAGTCCAGGTACATTTATTGGTGCGATTCATAAAAGTTCAGGGTTTTTAAGATATTGTGGTGACCCACTCCTCTACGCAGTCCAGGTACAATTATTGGTGCGAATCATAAAAGTTCAGGGTTTTCAATATATATTGTGGTGACCCACTCCTCTACGCAGTCCAGAAAGATACCTTGTTGCAACGTTTTGGACTAATAACTATATTGTGAGGTGTTCAGAATACACTGTAAATTAGTGGAAATGCTTGTTATTGAATGTTATTGAGGTTAATAATAGCCTAGGAGTGAAAATAAGCCCAAAAACTTGATTTTTAAACTTTTTATGTTTTTTTCAAAAAAAATCCGAATCCAATACCTTAAATCCGAACCGAGACCTTTCGTCAAGTGTTTTGCGAGACAAATCCGAACCTCAAAAATAACGAAAATCCGGATCCAAAACACAAAACACGAGACCTCAAAAGTCGCCGGTGCACATCCCTAATATATATATATACAGTATATGCATTTTGTTTGTGGGGGGAGGGGGGGTGCTGCTCACAATCAAACAGTTCCCTATTTTTCCCCACTAAATATTTCAGATGTCGCTGATACTGCCCCTGGCACTACTGTCATCAGATTTAAACATCTTTGATTTTAAAATTAAGAAAGAATAGTTTTTGTTAACTCTTAAATAATTTAATAATATACCCATCTGCTTCCACTTCTAAATGGCAGCTGAGAACAGGAAGGACGGCTATACATGGAAGATATCGATCCAATACTCACGAGATCTGACATTTTACATGAAATGACATTTTGCCTCATTTTCAGATCGGAATTTGGAGCAAGACACTGAGTCATGTCTCAATTCGACTCTGTACCCTAAAATTCCTGTCTATCTAATTCTATCTCCGTACTGCTCATCTCTAGTGAAACATAAAAAAACAAAATGTGGGGGAAAAGTAAAAATTCTTTTTGTTTCACACACAACAATGAGAAATACCCCACTAAGTAGTCTTATGCCAATATATAGATAGTTTTTTTATAACATAACCATTCAGGTCATGGCTTCACTTCCCTATAATTCACACAGTTCATCCATGTTACACATATGTACATAACTAAGACATAGGGCTGTCATACATATGGCCATTTACAGTTACACGGCTCTCAACCAATGGCTGATCAGGGATTACTGGGCACTGAGCTACCTGGGTTGGTGATGTCACAGAATTCTCTTCAATCTGATTGGTTGGAAACAGCTGTTTACACTTGAATTTCAAACAGAGCGTCAGTCATCTCCACAGGTAATGTAACAAGACTGGGACGGGGATTATATTATAAATGGGATATATTCAGGGGGTGAGAATAATTTACAGTCTGTGTATTCCTGGTTTACCCATCTCTAAGCCCTGTGTTAATGGCTTTAGCCTGGTAACAATATTTACAGTACAGTATAAGTATGAAAACTTGGACCTGATTTTAAACCCAAATATCTCTAAGAATTGAAAGGTGAACACAAAGGGGAACATTTTCTAAAATGGTTTTACAGAAAATGTGTATTATTATTATTATTATTATTATTATTATTATTATTATTATTATTATAAATTTTTAAGGCCAACTGTGCTTTACAGATTAGTGAGTAAAACATGTCATACATGAAACAGGTACATACAATATAGATAAAATAAAAGCCAATATAAAAACCAAGGGTAGGGAGAGAGCTTACAATCTAATGAGAACAATCAAAGTGCAGCAAATAATGTATAAGCCAAAAATGCCCCATAGCTAATAAAAAATGCCCCAGTTAGTGCCTTGTGCATTTCCTACACCAGGTCTGACGTTCTATGGGCCCTAGTGATAGAGAACCAAAGATGGATGGAGAGAAAGGGGGTGAGTGGAAAGTAACAGAGATTTGAAAGGATGAGGAAGTAATGGGGTGAGGGGAGAAGGATGAGCGAGGGGAGACAAGACAAGGTTGGGGGTAAAGTGTAGAATACATTTAAACACAGTGGGCCTGATTCATTAAGGAGAACAAAGCAATAAAGGACTATATTTGATCCTAGACAAAACCAGGTTAAAATGCAAGGGGTGCAAATGAGTTTATTATTTTGCATATAAGTTAAATACTGGCTGTTTTTTCATGTAGCAAACAAATACTTGATAGCTTTATTTTTACACCGAATTTTAAAGCTGAACTAGGACATGCCCTACCCCTAAATTTACCTCACTCTCCAATGCAACATGGTTTTGCCAAGGTGCAAAGTTACTCATTTATTTTGCTTTTCTTTCCTTAATGAATTAGACCCAGTACCTTTGGGACACATTTTTTGAGACCTGCTTTTAGTAACTTTTTTTATTAAATAATGAAGAGCTCTGAAAGTAACCATGTTTTGAATAATTTTCCTAACAACAGATTGATCGCTAAGTCTGACAAGAGACAGAAAAATGAGTGAAGACAAGCCTGTCATCCACAGTTCTTCCAGATGTAAGAAAAATATAAATGTGTTCATTAGGGCGGGGAACCCAGTGGTAATATCAAACAAGAATTTAATACGGACATTTAGGGCACCCAGTGGTACACCCAGCACCCCCCATCCCCCATCTTTCATGTAAGTCCGATGTAACTTGTTGAGTCCTGAAGCCGCTGTCAGCATGTTCTGTTACAGACAGATAGCACTCACCTTCCGGTCCTGCCCTGGTCTCTGGCTGTAGGAGAGCAAACTGCCAGTTAGGGGTAAGAGAAGAACTGCTCCGGGCCCTGACAGCAGAGTTTGCAGGGTAGTTTGTTTTCTATGATTGTCATCAAATTATGGCTCCATTTGTGTGTTTATTAACAGATTATGGCCCCGTTTTCTATGACTGATGCTATAATCCGGTGACAATTTTTTAACGTTATCACAAAATATTATATGGGAGCTGCTTTACATATATAAAATAGCAGATTTCCTCCAACTGGATATGGGCTTTTTCTGGTAAGATATATTTTGGTTCCTCCCTATATCATGTTTGCGCCAATGCCTCTCAGTATGTGTTTTTTCCTTGTTTATGGTATAGTTTCACCACAATTGATAAGCAGAATGGTAGTTACCTCCCAAATGTCCCAATTTCAGCAGAAGAGTCCACTATCCTGCCCGGGGACATATTTGTCCAGCTTGTGGGAATGTTGGGATAAGGGCGATAGCTAATGACCACGCCCTCACCGTGCCTTGACCACGCCCCATCAAGATGTGGTCATGTTTGTCTACTTTGTATGTCCCTGTATTTTGTATACTCTGTTTTTCCCAATACCTGTTCTGCCGATCACTGTGTCATATTACATATCAACTACGATAGTAATAATAATTAATAGGATTCATGTACTAGCCAAGGTCCACGGTTATGCCGCGGTAGCTAGCTTTTCCATGTAGATCAGTTATGGACTCTCTATCGGCATAGGCCACATTCTAATCGGAAAATTTCACAGAAGCGATGTTCAAATTGAAAGTCCCTTATCCCTCCTGAGTGTCAGACGGTGCAG
Organism: Mixophyes fleayi; assembly: GCF_038048845.1. Taxonomy (NCBI): domain Eukaryota; kingdom Metazoa; phylum Chordata; class Amphibia; order Anura; family Limnodynastidae; genus Mixophyes; species Mixophyes fleayi. The sequence goes on from NC_134413.1 coordinate 72,389,259, forward strand.
ACTGGATCTACACACAAGAGGGAGCTATTGCACACAAAGGAACGCACATAAGAGACAACTGGGGAGGAACTAAGGGTGGAAGGCACAAAACAAGAATAATGAACAAACACATGGATGAAGATCAGACACAAAAGGATCATGTTTAACAGATTTTATATTGCTAATACCATGGGGTAAATTAATGATAATTTATAGTAAAACAAAGTCACCCATCATTGAGAATATATTAGCTGATAATGAATATTCTTGTCTCCCTAGTGCCAGAAGCTGTAATGGAGACCCTCGTTGGAGATCCCAATGACACCTCCCCGAGGAATAAGGAACACATCTCTGGACATTCCATCGCTGAGGTTAAATGTCTTGTCTACTATATTATATATGGAAGATCGTTGTTCAATTCTAAATTGAGGCACAGGTTAAGCTTCAACACATGTGACAATGCGCTTATGTTGTAATATTGTTACATTTTAGTTATATTATAAGTAATATTCAGTCTTTATTCCATGCCTCCCAACTTTTGCAATCCCCGAATCAAAACAAAACACAGTTTGCAGCAGTGCGTCCATAAATGGAGGTGTGGTCACATCACAATGGGTGCGTGGCCACACCCTCATGGGCACCCTTTACCATCCTCCCCTAACAACGCCAAAGATTTTAGTCTCTTCTATGTATAAAGATGTACATGTAATATTATGGGCCAGATTCATGTTCAGACTTATCTTGCGTGAAATAGACCTGCGCTTGCTCCAAAACAGACTTTACTCCAATTAACGCAATTGCATGTAATTCATGTCCGAAGCAAAGGACACTTACGACTGCCTACAACACATAAGGGAACAATGGTGGCAAGGTTTTTCTCCTGGACAAAACCATGTTACAATGCAAGGGGTGAAAATATGGTTATTATTTAGCACATAAGATAAATACTGGCTGTTTTTCATGTAACATACAAATACTTGATAGCTTTAATTTTACACTGAAATTTAAAGTTGATCTAGGACATGCCCAACCCCAACTATAAATCTACCATGACATTTTAAATTTGCCTCCCACTCCAACGCAACATGGTTTTGCCAAGATGCAATGTTACTCCTTTTTTTACTTATTTTCTTTTCCTTAACGAATCAGGCGTATTGTATGTACAATATGCATTAAGGAGATCTTGATTTATGTATTTAATGTAAAAAAATATATAAATATGATTATACTGTTTAGAGTTGTTTATAAAAGATTTTCTAGGCTTTATTTAAATACCTTATATTGCACATACGCTTGTGTGTATACTGCGCTGTGCTCTGTTAATGTACAACATGTAACGTTTAGGCAGATTGCACTTACACCCAGATTCAAACTGAAACACATCTTGATGTCCGCTTGGATTTGAATATGGGTTCCGTGATCTTTTCTTAAGAGCAAGTTAGGTGCAAGTTGCTTTCGGGCTTGAATCAGGCCCTATATGAGCCTCCTCTTAAAGGTTCTCATGTTTCCCTAACATGATCCTCACCAGGTAGTGGTCCAGGTACCAGTTATTCCCACCAATGGTTCTTTAACATCCATCTTGCAAAGAGCCTGTGGTATGAATCAGCAGTCATTTTTATACCAGTATCATGTAAATTTCATCACTTAAATTCAAAGTTGAAATGTATTAATAGTCTCTAGTAACTAGAGATGGTCACTGACCCCCGTGTTTTGGTTTTGGATTCGGTTTTGGATCTGGATTACCGTTGTGTTTTGGTTTTGGTTTTGGTTTTGCAAAACCGCCATTGCGTGTTTTGGTTTTGGTTTTGGTTTTGTTTGGTTTTGTTTTGCAATTTGTTATAAAAATTACATTTATTGGTGCTAAAATAACATAATTTAGGTATTATTTTGTAGCTACATTATTATTAACCTCAGTAACACTAATTTCCAGTCATTTTTTATTCAATTTTGAACACCTCCTATGTCACAATATGATTTTCATACACTTGAAAAGAAAAATTGCTGCAGTTCTTGCCAGTGATAACAAAAAGGCCATTGTCATGCCTGGGCATAAGACCAAAAATCCACTCTTAAGTGTGGAATTATTTTTACACGAATCCTGGCAAGAGTTGTCTATCCATTTGTAGCATTTTGAAAGCCACACTCAGTAGAGGTAGGGACCTTAACCATCTGGGATCCTCATCCATGTTTCGTCATTTTTCAGCGAGTTATTGGAAAACTGTTGGGAAAATCAGAAACTTCGGTTAAAAAAAAAATAACAACAAGCATTCCAGCATAATCTACCTCCCTTCTCTCATCTACATCCCAGCACCTGCAGTCTTCCCCCCCAACAATTGGCAGTTAAACAATCCTCTGCAAGAGGAAGCAAGAATGAAACCTGTCACCCAGTCGCAAAGCGGATCACAGACGCCCTGGGTACTATGCTAGTGTTAGATCTGCGTCCAATGTTCACTATTAATACAGTTGGTTTAAGACATTTAATTGAGGTGTTATGTCCCTGTTAGCAAATGTCATCACTATACCATTTTACTAGAAAAGCTAATTCTCTCCTGTACCGAAAGTTTACTAAAAATGTCATTATTGGGTGACAAAATGGTATTCTACCCACTGTACACTTAACCACAGATATGTGTACAAGCGTAACTGGGCAAACAAAATATTATATGATTGTGAAAGCCCACTGGGTTGGTCATTCGCCTTCCCCAGCATGGACAGCAGCAGCATGTACCCAGGTACATCACATTTTTGAGAAGTAGGCTACTCTGTGTATCAGCAGCTTCACTAAGAGGCATACAGCTGACAAACTGTTCCAAAAACTAAGGGATGTCATTGAAAGATGGCTAATCCTGCTTGGAGTCTCCTGAGGATATGTCATTTCTGATTACGACCCCAATATTGGTCCAGCATTACAGCGGGGCTGAATTCCATCACATTTCCTGTTTTGCACACACTATCAACTTGGTGTTACAGAACTTTTGAAAAATGACATGCAGGAGATGCTGTTTGTGTCCATAAACATTTAGGGTCAATTTGTGGTTTCTGCAACAGCATGTAGGAGAATACAGCAGCTGCAAGAAGATTAGCATTTGAGGGGAATATACTTTAGTCCAGCGAAGTAGTTACCTGTGAAGAAAGTGCAGACACGGTTAGCTTGAGTCAAGTGATTGCCTTAATAATAGATTTTGAAAAGGTGCTACATAAAATTATAGTGTGCAATAAAACAAAGTAAATGTGCTAACTATATTTTAATTGTAGATGAAATACTTAATTTTCTTTGCAAGGATCCCAGACTTATCAACATCTTGTTGGGACGTCTTCTCCTTCAGTTTCTCTGGCAACTGCTTGTAGTAAAAGAAATTGCTTTCCCAAGACACCCAGTGGTGATGCAGATGAGTCCGCTAAACATTTTGATATTTGCTGTGCTGTAAAAGAATTGCCCAAAAACCGTGACAGCTCTGCCCTAAAATCAACTAGTCATTCCCTTTGGAAGGCCATTATCAGCAATTACATCATACTACACAGACTTCTATGATATTGGGATATTGGGATGAATTAGTATTGTTGGAGGAAGATTATCACTAAACCCTGCCACCTCTCCAGTTTCGCAGTGAGCTATGGTACAATAAAATGTAACTGCAGATTTAGACCAAGACTGTCAGCCCTATTATTTCTATTTCAGCAATTACAATTAGCAATGGAGCAATGGAGCTCTTCTCTTTGGGTGTTACCTATATAACGCAGCACAATTTGCCTGCAAATTCTACAGACAAGCCTGCTTGTCTTCCTCTCCATCAATGACTCTTAGCAATTGAGCACTCGTCTTTGGGTGTATATTACACCCAAACATTATTAGTGAAAATTATGAAAAATACAGTTTAATCCCTGATAGGCCCTCCACCATCCTTTGCATGTTAATAGTAGGATTGGTTGGAATTATGGTCAAGGTCACACATTTTTTTGACAAATCCTTCAAACCAGCCCAGATGTCAAACTGTTGTGGTCTGCCCCCTGCGTCATCCCTGCTTGTGTTTGGAAAGTGCATATTGGTGCCAGAACCTCACATGCCAGAACTGCTCCCACTGGTGCCACACTGCTGCAGGACTTACACAATCAACCGCATCCTCATCGTCGGATACCCAAATCTCCCCCACATCCTCTTCTAAAGACAAAGTGTCATCCTCACTTGGTGTATCACCGGCTACACTCGGGCTGTTCAGGCACATATCAGCAGAACTGCTGAAAGGGCCCTTCTTTATGGGTAGACTAACAGAATGGTCACGATTAGACATCCCACTGTTGGATGGACTCTCCACAGGGATTGTTGTCATTTGTGAATCAGAGCAAATATTCTCCTGTAATGCCTCACTGTTATCTTGCAGCTCGGCTTTGACGCGTAACAGTAGTTGTGCACCAATTGTAGGCTGGGTAACTTTTTGGGATCTGCCACTAATAGCCAAAGGTGAAGGCCTCATTCTCTCTTTGCCACTGCGTGTGTAGAATGGCATGCTTGCAATTTTTTTTTTATCGTCACTTAACTTTTGCTCAGTTACACTGCTTTTTCGCTTCAATACAGTAAATTTTTTTTTGGTTTTTGTTTTTTGCACTAATTTGAAAACACTCTGTTGTTTGACATCGCCTTGGCCAGATGACGTACTGGGAACACTAACATCAGGACTGGTGACAGAACCTGGTTGCTCATTTAGATCATATGTGGACTGCTTTGAATCCATTGCGTAGATACTGCTGACAGATATGACTTTTGACAGCCAGAAATATTAATGCACAATTAGAGAGGACACCCCAAAAACACTGAGGAGTGCTAACATTTATTGAGTAGATACTGCTGACAGATATGACTTTTGACAGCCAGAAATATTAATGCACAATTAGAGAGGACACCCCAAAAACACTGAGGAGTGCTAACATTTATTGAGTAGATACTGCTGACAGATATGACTTTTGACAGCCAGAAATATTAATGCACAATTAGGGAGGACACCCCAAAAACACTGAGGAGTGCTAAAATTTATTGAGTAGATACTGCTGACAGATATGACTTTTGACAGCCAGAAATATTAATGCACAATTAGAGAGGACACCCCAAAAACACTGAGGAGTGCTTAAAATTATTGAGTAGATACTGCTGACAGATATGACTTTTGACAGCCAGAAATATTAATGCACAATTAGAGAGGACACCCCAAAAACACTGAGGAGTGCTTAAAATTATTGAGTAGATACTGCTGACAGATATGACTTTTGACAGCCAGAAATATTAATGCACAATTAGAGAGGACACCCCAAAAACACTGAGGAGTGCTAACATTTATTGAGTAGATACTGCTGACAGATATGACTTTTGACAGCCAGAAATATTAATGCACAATTATGGGGGACAACCCAAAAGCGCTGGGGAGTGCCAAATATGAAGAAAAAATAATAAACCTCTATCCTCCTCTCTGCACTAGCGATTTTGGTTAGAGCAATTGCAAGAACAATATTGTATTCTTTCTCTGTCCCTGCTCTAATTAGCCTATGACTACACCCTGCTCTCTCCCTCTGTCAAATGGCGATGGATTGCTGTGGAGGCGTGTATTTATAAAGTTGAAGTATCGCGAGAACCGAATCCCGAGATCCGACGACGTCACAATGACGTTCGGCCTCGATTTGGATTCGGAATTGGCGGGAGAGTACCGAGCTGCTCAGCTCGGTACTCGGATACCCAAAGTTCGGGTGGGTTCGGTTCTCGGAGAACCGGACCCGCCCATCTCTACTAGTAACCTCTGTCCTTGTTATTCCAATTCACTGGCTTTCCTTTGTATTGAGAGTCATTCATTTGTTTCCCTCCTACAGTATGTTTGTAATGACATTTACTTTTTATTTTCCCGGTTGTCTTAGGAGAGTGTATCAAGCCCGAAGTCACCACCACAGGGATTTTATGTGGGCTCCAGCTCGGAGGTATTTTCTATATATATAACTTTCTAAAGATATAAGTCTTTCCATCAGTGGACTCTTCATTTTATATTTACTTATTTTACACCAATGGTATATGGTTGAGGTTGAAGCCATAGGTCCTGGTGGTGATGTGATGGTGGGTGGTCTACAGCAACATCAAACTGTGTGGAGGGGTAAGACAAAAAATGAAATCCAGTCCCCTGGATGAGTGTAATTAAAATTATTGCCCCCTTGTTGTTCATAATTAATCCCTAAATGATATTAATTAATATTAGTGCCCCCTTGATGATTATAAATTATAATAGTGCCCCCTTAATGATATAATTATTTTCGGGTTTCTCTCTTTTTTCGTCTCTCTTGTGTCCAGCACCTGTTCACGCAGTGTGTGCAGGGAGGCCCCTGGACGTGACGTAATAACGCTGTCATACTTAGGGGAGCCGGGGGCCCCTGCATACAGTCACATCTGGGACTAGGTGCTGCTGGCAATTAAGATGGCAATTTTTAAAGGAGAACCCCGGCGTGATCTGTGTATCTGCTAAAATGTAACATTCTCAACTTGTATAAGTTAATGGTAGATGCAACTTATTTAGGAAATAGGACAGACTCTATAGGCGAGCATCACATATCTGGGGTTAACCATATTTACTTTTTATGTTCCCGGTTGTCTTAGGAGAGTGTATCAAGACCGCAGTCACCACCGCGGGTATTTTATATGGGCTCCAGCTCGGAGGTATTTTCTACATATATAACTTTCTAAAGATATAAGTCTTCCCATCAGCGGACTCTTCATTTTATATTTATTTATTTTACACCAATGGTATATGTTTGAGGTTGAAGCCATGTGTTGAGAGACTTTCATTTTTAAAACCCATATACTTCCTCCTACAATATGTTTGTAATGACAATTACTTTTACTGCCCCCGATTGTCTTAGGAAGATGTACCAAGCGCCGGATCAGCACCTCCAGGAGTACATTTGGATTCCAGCTTGGCGGTAAGTTATGTCTAGGTATACAGCTTTCTAAACATATAAATCTTCCCATCAGCGGACTCTTCACAGATTGAATATGGTTGAGGTTGATGGGGCATGTTAGCGGTGGGTGGTCTACACCAACAGCGAGCTGGGTGGAGGGCTGGAGCAAAGATGAAATCCAGTACTTCTCAGGTACCAGATGCAAACATCCGATCTCTATTATCTGTCTGCTAATATGGGTCATTTCTATATCTGACCTTGAGAAAACTATCCTGTTCAGTCGTCACAATGACCGAAATATACTGTCTCCCGTTTTCTTTCTTGTCCTGGATTCATAGAACTCCCTTCCACTTACTTGTATAAGTATGAATGGAAGAGGTGTAACATAATCTACAAGAGTAGATCAGTTAGATATGAATATTCTCAACGGTCTGTGAGGTCATTTTGGTGAATGATGTTTGAGAACAGAGATGTCTCATGTTTATAATGACATTTACTTTTTCTGCATCCTGTTTTCTTAGTGTTGTGCACCAACACCGGATACAGCTTTAGAAAAATATCTTCTGAATTACACCTTTAAGGTATGTTCTAGATATACAACTTTTTAAAATATAAGTCTTCCCATCAGTAGACTCTCCATATTATATTTATTTAACACAGATGGAATATGGTTGAGGTCATGGGCCTTGCTGGTTGGTGATGGTTTGGTGGTGGGTGGTCTACAGCAATGTGTACATATCAGATATCTATTATGCTCCTGTTAATATGAATAATTTCTATATCTGCACCTGATAAAACTATGCTGCCCAGTCATCACAATGTATAAAATATTCTGTCTCCTTCTTACTCACCCACTTGTATGAGTATGAGTGGATGAGGTGTAAAGTAATCTCCTTCAGTAGATCATTTCGACCTGAATAGATCTGACAGTTCATAAGGCCACTATGGGGAAAGATGTTTGAGAACAGAGATCTCACATCTATAATAGAGTTCTCTGGAATCAAATTGAATAAGAAAAGGTTCCGTACAGAGAGTGCTTGTTATGTGGCCATGGTGCACTGCTGGATGACTGACAGTGATGCCTCAATCCCTGACCATGGTGATAGTATGGTGATGGTGATAGTATGATGTTTAAGGGCAAGTTACTCCACCCAGTGCAGAAACACAGGGCCAGGCCAGTGCCTCCTATAGAGAAGCACATGGCAGCAATCTGCACCCAGGAACTTCTAAGATAAGAGAATTATACAGGTCACTCTTTCTTGCTTTAAAGACATAAGAAGTTGGGCAGTCAGGTGACATTTTTCGGACTTTGAGGTCATTACTCATAAGATCTGGTTGACCTGCTGTCATCATATTGTGAATGTAGCAAAGGAGGCAGAGCTAGATTAAGGATTTGGGGGGCCCAGGGTACTTAATAGAGGGGGGCCCTATGGTCTAACGTTAACAGCACAGTGCCATCATTCAGAGAGAGAGTTACTAAGTCACATAGTTCTAAACCTACTACAATAATACACTATTAAATGTCATGTATGTATATGTGTATATATATATATATATATATATATGTATATATATATATATATATAAAATCATATATATATATATATATATATATATATATATATATATATATATATATAATGTAGTAATGTAGTAATCTATGTATGAAATGTAAAATTTACATAAATTCAAATTTGCAATATCATCCTAGACCCTAGTAACTCCTACTCTTACAAAAGTGGAAGCTGCTCAATTCAATTTATAGGCCATAACAGGTGCTGAAAGGGTGGGGTTATCCTGCAAGGAACATACACACAACATTTTTTCCCCAGCACACTGCTATAGCAAGCAACAGATCTGCCATTTCTACTGTAGATAAAAATGCAAAAGTCTTTGTTGCACACATTTGCAAATGTATGTTTAAGCCATCCGCCACGCCAAGGCGCTTTTGCTAATAGGATGGTCCTACTCTAAACAATGAGAGTCCCTATATTTGGGCCATACATATGTGTTTTTAAATTGAGAGCTAACTTAACAAAGAGGTACCCCAGAAGCCTCCAAATAGCAATCCAATGTCAGCACTCCCCCTCAGCTACTGACACCAACATGCCTCTCAGACAAATACAAAAGTGGAAGCTGCTCAAATCAATTTATAGGCCATAACAGGTGCTGAAAGGGTGGGGTTATCCTGCAAGGAACATACACACAACATTTTTTCCCCCAGCACACTGCTATAGCCAGCAACAGATCTGCCATTTCTACTGTAGATAAAAATGCAAAAGTCTTTGTTGCACACATTTGCAAATGTATGTTTAAGCCATCCGCCACGCCAAGGCGCTTTTGCTAATAGGATGGTCCTACTCTAAACAATGAGAGTCCCTATATTTGGGCCATACATATGTGTTTTTAACTACTCTTGTTATAACAATTCACTGGATTTTCTCTGTATTCATTTTTAAAACCCATATTCTCTCTCTGTATTAACATTTACTTTTTCTGCTCCTTGTTGTCCTATTAGTGCGCACCAAGACTTGAGTCACCGCCCCCAGGATTTTATCTGGATAACAGCTCGGAGGTATTTACTAAGATACAACTTTCTAAAAATATAAGTCTTCCCATCAGTGACCACTTCACATTATATTAATTTTACACAGATGGAACATAATTGAAGTTGAGGCCATTGGGCCTTGGTGGTGGTGGCGGTGGGAGGTCTAAAGCAACAGCAAGCTGGGTGGAGGGGTGGGGCAGAAAAATGGAATCCAGATCAGATACCAGGTACAGCAGAGGATATGTGGAAAAATCAGATTTCTATTATGCTTCTGCTTATATGAGTAATTTTTATATCTGGGCTTGCAAAACATTTAGATTTCTGTTGAGAACATGACAAAATATCCTACCCCACACTTGCTGCCTAGGTGTGATCTTTGGCTCAAAACTATCCTTTATTCCCCACATCCCATCTCTATCTCTCTGACCCCCTGACCAACATTGCTGTGTGACTGGATCATATAGCCCACTGAGCACTTTTTACAGTTGCAATCTGACCAATATACAATATATAGCACTTAACCTCATGTATCAAACTTACATTGTATAATAGGTTGTAAGCTTGTGAGCAGGGTTCTCTTACTTCTCTGTCTGTCTGTATTACCCAGTACTGTTTTATTACTGTGTTTGTATCCATTTGTAAAGCACTATGGAATATGCTGGCGCTATATAAATAAATGATGATGATGATAGTACCAGAGGTAGCAAAAGTCAACACAAAGCCCAGGAGTAGAGCTGGACATCGGGAAATCTTCTACCTCCTGATAAAATTGATCTCTTTAGGATCGAGTGTTTGATTCCTGAGGGTTTCCCATTTCATGCAATGTTTGTAAATATCTGCTAAATTACCCTATCAGCTACTATGATATCCTACTATTAGTCTGGGGATGGTCTTCTCATTTGTTTGGTTCACGTGAAGTGCTATCCTGTTTTACGAGTACTAGGAATGTATCTTTGGCTGTAGCTCCTAAAATTTCAGTCCATTATTGGTATTTGGCTTCCGCATGTAGATTAATGTAACAGACGCAACACAAATATAATCTGCCTTGTTTGTTAAACCATGCGCATGTCCTTTTGGCTTTGTCTACCTGTTTCTTTTATTAAGCTGACATTCTGCTATCTATATGTCCTCTTTTTCATTTCTGTCCAATGCCGTCTACTTCTACTACTAGGAATGTCTTGTTATGATTGGTTACTGCAAGTTACAGCTCATCTGTGATATCTCCATCAGCTTAAAAAAACAAAACAACTTAATGCACATGCAGCCCCAGGAGTGAATTGCGTAAAACTAATGGTTGCTTCATGGTTAGGATATTGTACCTGTGTACATGGTTTACCCCATTGTGTAGTCATTCTTTTCATATGCATACATTTTATCAACAGTCAGAATTCTCAGCATCTGATGAAGTGAAGACAACTGAAGATGCTGGATGTGAAGTTCCCATCAATGAGGTATGGTGGCTTTTTGACTTCATATTTAGATGGATTCTATTATCCTCTGCAAAAGGTCTGATTGGAGGAAACAGATGGATCAGGGGGCGGCTTTGCTAAGTGCAGATAAGGCGCACAACTGTGTCTAGTTTTGCACTGTTATTTTAATGAGCTAGTTTGGGAGGAGAAGCTGCTTTTAGGGAAGTAACTGAATGTTTTCATGTTTGTATATGAGCCTTAGAGCTTCTGTAGTTCATCACATGAATTTATTAGAACACATAATGGTGAAGGAAGCTGGTAAAATTCATTATGTCCGCACAATTTGTGCTCTTTAATTAAGTTACATTCAGAGGAGGGAATTCAATTGACAGCATTACTCGTGAGAATAACGCGTTCCTTGCACTATTAATGTTACTACGGTAATAGTGCACATTATTACCGTTAGTACGGTAATCTCAACATTGATTTTCGCCTGCAGCTTTGAAAGCCTTGAGTAGAGAGCCGCGTTAAAATTATCGTAGTAACGATAATAGGGCGTGGGCTGCGTTATTCTCACGAGTAACGCTGCCAATTGAATTCCCCCATAGAACATCCAGGCCTGCGATAATAACTAATCCTTGTTACATTTACTAAGATCAGTATCAGTTTTCTTAGCAGGCTTGGACTCAAACTTTTTCCCTACAGAATACACATGAGAAACAGACAGCAACAGAACGTCTTCATGCTCTATGCAGCTTGGTCTCAGACTGTACACCATCCCCACCAGAAAGACCGCATGCCTCAATTGACAACATCCCTTCTTCCGTTCCCGTGGTCATCACTACATCACCGCAGGTGGACACAAGAGAGATCACCATCGAGAATGATGCACAAGCAGATTTTTCATTCTTCTGTTTGTGCTCATGGTGCTGCCTTCCAGCAGACCAGCAGCAGCGGAGGCAACAGCAAACATCTGGCCCCCGGAGATCTCATCTTCAGTCCCTGTGGAGGTGGATTCGTAAAAGATGTGGAAGGGTGGTTTCTGCGAGCAACATCAGTGGAAACCAAGACAATGGCAGCGCTGGGAACTGAGACATACCATCATGCGGCATACAGGGTGAGCTCATGTCTTGCACTGAAGGGTTAAGTTGTTACATAGTCTGATTCTACACATACTAACCTAGGAAACACCTATATTGTACTGATGCACTATCCACAATGTTCTACACATATATACACCAAGAAAATAATAATCAGATTCTGTTGGCTGAATCCCAAGGATTCAACTGAACACAAATCTTCCTAAACCTGCTAGGAATTATCCACATTTTAATCCAAATTCAGGATTCTGTACATCAATATATTTTACATATAATACATTTTCCACATTTAGAAATATAGCTGTAACATAAGTCTTCTAGTTTTACTCTTTCCTTCACCATCAGCCATCTAAAGATACAATATATTTACATAAATTAGTGGTCTTAAGTATGGATTTAACCAAATCTACCAGAGATCTTTAATTCTTCATATAAAACCTGCACATACTACAAATGTATTAGAAACATGAAATTATCTGATAGAAGAGGACTGGTGACTGTATCCGTCAGTGCAAGACATTTCCCCTGTTCATAAGCACGGAAAGATGGACACTGTTGCTGATTTAACACCAGATGTTTCATATAGATATATAGATATATAGATATATAAATATATAGATCTATTTGTTTCATTTAGATATACAGATATAGATGTTTATGTAATATGCTTAAAATATTGGTAGTTACAAAAAAACAAAAAAAACAAAAAAATTATTATAAGAGTAAGAGAGGGCTGGGATTAGAAGTGATATAAACACTGAGGGTGCATGTAGATGAAAAGGTTAAGGTGACTGGCGGGTCAGGTTCAGGGCAGGATCATGCGTCCTCCCTGGCAGGTCATTGAGTGTCCCCTGCACGATTGCCTCAAATTTAGTTGACCCAGGTCAGCGAGCAGGTCCAGTCGCGGTCGGCTGACCGTAGTTTGTTTACTTTAGCACTGTTGGTGGATGCGGGGACTGCGGCTCCTGGGCCGGGGAGCTCTCTATCTGTTTCTCCCTCTGCAGGTTCGGCTGGTTGTGTGACATCAGGTCAGAGGTCTGGGCGTGCTTCTTATGCGGAAGCCGCATCTACGGCCATGGTGGGCCCGTCATCACGTGTGGAAGGTGGTAGTCGTGGATCAGTTGGTGAGCATGCCAGTAGGGTGTCTGGTTCTAGCTCTGATTCCAGCTCTTCTACCTCTGGGAGTGAGGTTCTGGCCAGGTCTGGGAGGGCAGACACAAGATTGATGAAGCTCCTGGAGAGGAAGTTGTGTAGTACCTGCCATAGGGCGGGGTTGGAAGGTGTTGGTTCCAATGAAGGAAGCAGGATATTGAGGGACGATGTGGTGCGCTGTTCCAATACAGCCGTCAGGGGGATATTAGGTGCCGGGTGTGTGGTAAGATAGGCACAGGTTGTTTTGTGGATATGTTTGCCAAAACTAATAGGGCTACAGATGATTTGGCAGCATCAATGTCACGCTCTGGCGTGTTGACGAGGCATATCGAGAAATTGTCATACCTGGTTATTGAAATTGACACTGTTGCAGGGTGTTGTAAGCTTCCAATGGAGGAAGTGGCTAAGTTGAGGGGTGTGATTGATTCGTTTCAGGGTGAGTGTAAGGTGCAGTAAAAACAGGTGCAGTCACTGCTTGGCCTGCTTAATTTTGCTTGTAGAGTGATACCCATGGGTAGGGTTTTTTGCCAGAAGTTAGAGAGGGCTACGGTTGGGATTACAAAAGCAAGGCATTTTGTGAGGATATCCAAGGAAATTAGAGATTATATGGCTATGTGGTGCATGTTCTTGGAAAATTTTAAATGAGTTTAAAGCTGCTTTGTTTCGGCTTGAGTGTGTAAAGGCTTTTTTCATGGCTTTCAGAAATACAACAGAGGGATTGAATGAGTCCGAGGTGATATAAACACTGAGGGGGCAGGCAGAGAAAAAAGTACAGGCATACCAGGAGTTAACTTATCTGGGTTGTGGTAGAAATCTGAGTTATCCAATCAGTGGAGCCGGAAGGGGAGGGGTTTGCTTTCCTGAGGAGGCTTATAACATATAGGAAAAGGATGTGACTTCCTCTTGCCGGATAGATTTGTTAAGTGAGTATGGGCTCTCTGCTGTCCTGGTAAGTATTGCTACATAAACAGTTTTTTCACTGTGTTTTTTAACTGTGTTATACTGTTTTTGGTATTGCATTTATTGCTGTGATCGTGTTTATTTAAGTTGTATTTTCAGTGTTCTTTTCTTTTCACATTTGTTCCCAATCCATTCTCCTCCTTGTTTTCTCCACCTTATCTTCTTCCCCTAGTTCTTGTCCCTGCCTCCCCTACCTTTCCCCTCTCTTTTTTTCTTGTTTGTTTTTTGTTACCTTTTCCTTCCCCCATTATGCTCCGGGCCAAGAGAGTTAGGGTTCCACCCCACCGCCTCCCTGAGGCTTGTTCCCCCCCCCTCGGCCCTTAGTAAGTGGAGAGCCCAGATCCGGGCCTCGCCGACGGGTGTTTCCTCTTCCCCCCTCTCGGGTAGTGGGGTGGGTGTCCCCGGCAGCTCCGCTGCGGCCGCAGCGGCTAGAAAAGTTTCTGCGCATGCGCGACGATGCGCACGCACGCAGACGCGCTCGCATGCGCGTCAGTCCATCCCGATTCCGGCGGCCATGTTAGATGCGGGCGCTCCAGGAGCGCCCGTAGATGCCCCTGCAGCCCAGTAGAATTGACAAGGTTGTATAGGGATATGTCTCCTGCTCCCGGTGGTTATTGGCTTAGACATAGTAATGGTTTTCCCCTTACAAAGTTTCAATTTTCAGCGGTATTCAAAATATGCGTGGTTAAGCTTGGTTTGAGTGCAGCGGACTATGGGACGCATTCCTTTAGGATAGGGGCAGCTACGGTAGCGGCAGAAGAAGGTGTGTCTGAGCAGAGCATTATGGCTTTGGGTAGATGGAAGTCTAAGTGTTTTAAGCGGTATTTCAGGCCAGCTGTGGCGCTCTAGCCTTAGACAGGGCGATGTAATAAGGCTGACCTATGACGTTGCGTTGCTTACCTTGTTGAAAGGGAGCGTGGAGGGTTTTGCCATTTCTTTTCTCCGGGGGCCTGATTGGCGGTGGCACCCCGGGGTTTCCGGTTTTACCTCCGCATGGGTCACCCTGCGTTATGCGCGAATGTGGCATTTTTTTGTTTTCAGTATTAATTATGTTTTACGTTTTGCCATTTAATTTACTACTAATAAATTACTCCATGTTGCAGGTGTACGTCAGGATGGGAGGAGTATTTGACTGGTAGGCCATTCATTTGTTTTTTGGGCCGGTAAGAGCGGCCCTGCTCATGATGTGAGCAAATTTTCCAGGGCGGAGTCAATAAGATGGATAGGTGTTAGGGGTATGCGTTGGGAATCTCTGTTGAAGATACTAAAAGACACCGAGAGTAGGTTTGGGCGCCTTTTAGAACTTGTAATTCACCTTGGGGGGAATGACCTGGGTAAGTGGTCCAGTTTAGAGCTCATTGAACATATAAGATCTGATGTCGGGGCCATTAAGTTACATTGGCCAACAGTTCACCTTACATGGTCTGATATTATCCCTAGGCGCAATTGGAGAGGGGCGGATAAACCAGCACGGATTGAGAAAGCTTGTGGGAAGGTAAATAGGGCGGTTCGGAAGACCTTTCAGGAAGTAGGTGGTGGCTGCATTAGTTATCCGTCCATAAGGGCTGTGTTGACGCAGTACTATAGGCCCGATGGTGTACATTTGTCTGATTTGGGTATGGCATACTTTATAGAGCAGATATTTGGTTTTCTTGTTTGGCTATGAGAGGTCGGTTGGTGGCGGGCTGCGGTTCCTGGTGGGAAACCTTAGCTGTGGCAGTAAGCAGCCCAATCAGCGGCCATTTTGTTACATTGAAGGCGTAGTAGGCACTCTCCTCTTAAAGGGATTGGGCAATTAGCAGAATAGCACTTCGGGTTTAAGGGGCTCCGCTTAGGCGGGCGGGCCTCAGCTAATATGCCAAATGGGGGAGTTTGGCATTTTACGCCTAGTCGAGTCCAAATTAGTTTGGACGGAATTTACAACTAGTAGGTGTGGCCTGGATGCTGATTGGTCTGTTTATGTTGGCCACCAATTTTTCCCCAGCAGGTTTCGCCTATAATAAATTCCTGACCTTTCAAACGCCAATTCAAGTCTCTGTGTCGTTATTTTAGTTGTTAAGTTAACTCTGGTAAAGGTTAAAGATGGTATAGAAGGTTGTCCACCATAAGCGGTTTACAGGTGAGTTGTTAGCTTCATCTAGATCGGCAATCGGTTCAGGGTTACTTCACAGAAATGTTGTGGTTAAGAATGATAACATAGCTTGTAAGATCCATAGATTGAAGACTGATCCTTTGGGTAGGGGGCGGTGGATTACCTAGCATCGTAATCAGGATATTGCAGTTTGCCCGCTTGAGTTTACAAGATTGTATAGAGATATGTCCCCTGCTCCTGGTGGTAATTGGCTTAGGCACCATGATAGGTACCCCCTTACGAAGGTCCAGTTTTCCGCGGTCTTTAAGAATTGTATTGCTAAACTTGGATTGGATACAGCAGACTATGGGACTCATTCTTTTAGAATAGGAGCGGCTACAGTAGCGGCGGAGGAGGGTGTGTCGGAACAGAGTATCGTGGCTTCGGGTAGGTGAAGGTCTAAGTGTTTCAAACAGTATGTTAGGCCAGCTGTTGCGCTTTAGGCTTAATAATGCAATGTGGTAAGGCTGACCCATGACATGCGTTGCTTGTCTTGTTAAAAGGAGGCGTGGAGGGATTTGCCATTTCTTTTCCCCGGGGGCCTGATTGGCTTGTGGCACCCCGGGGTTTCCGGTTTTAGCTCCGCATGCGTCACCCTGCGTTGCGCGCAAATATATAGTAGTTTCTTTCTCTAATACCATGTATTATGTCTTGAAATTTGTTTTATGTGCATTTTACTCCATGTTGCAGGTTTACGGCAGGATGGGAAGCATTTTTGGCTGGTCGGCCATTCATTTGTTTTTTGGGCCGGTAAGAGTGGTCCTGCTCATGATTTGAGCAAATTTCCCCGGGCAGATTCAGTTAGATGGTTAGGTTTTAGGGGTTTACGTTGGGCGACGCTATTAAAGATTCTAAGGGATAGCGAGATAAAGTTTGGGTGCCCTTCAGTGCTTATAATCAACACTCTAGGCACCCAACCACCATGGCATTACTAGTGTTCTGTATTTAATAAATAGGCCTTCTTACCCCAACCAGAACTAAAATTAAATTAATAGTATTCTCAGCATTAACAGTTAAACAAACCCAACCCCCCCCCCCCACCCAACCAGTCCAAAACAATAAATTAGTACACATTTAATAATTAGGATATTTTACCCCAACCAGCCCGGCATTAAATTAATATACTTAAATACTTAAATAAATACTTAAATTTAATAAATAAGCCTCCTACCCCCCAAACAGCCCCAACCTTAAATTAATAGCTCCCATGTTTAATAATTAGGCCTCCTCCTCCCCCCTAAAAACCCCAACAGTATATTCTTAGTGTTTATGTTTAATAAATAAACTTCCTTCCTCCCAACCTTCCCCAACATTAGATTAATAACATTCCGATTTGATTTTTAAATCAATTTCACCCCCACCAGCCCAAAAATTAAATTAATAGCATTTCCATTTAATAAAAGGTCTATTTCACCCAACCAGCCTCAATATCAAGTTCATAACGTAATATTTTCCACCATATTTAATTGCAGATGTGCTGGAAACAACATACTCTGCATTGCTGGGGAATGGGGTATTTTCTGTGGTAAAGAGCTGGCTAAGTCCTGATGATCTAGCAGCTTCAACCTTTTCTTTTGGGCTGGAAAATGTTGTTGCAGCTCTTGTTGTCTAGTAGCTTGGGTCTTTTCCTCTAGACTGCCACTCCTGTAGCATGTAGTCTGACAGCTTGACTCTGGGTAATGGGGATGACAAAAACCTGTCCACATCCCATGACCAAGATCGTTTCCCAGGAGCACATCTCACATTTATTTGCCAGCTCCCGAATCGAGACGTACCCTCACCGTGGGCACTTCGAGTCCATCTGGAACTGTGACTTTGGCAGTCTAGCCTGGCAATGCTGCAGCAGGTTCAGCAAGGATGGGGGGCTCACCACAGTGATTGAGGTCCCTGAGACTCTCAGGCCGTCTCCCTGCAATGGTCCAACTTGGGTGCTTCCACCTCTTTTTGGGTGTCTTTTTGGCCTCTTCACTGAGTCACTTTTCTCTGTGACATACGCCACTGGACTTTCTGGGGCAAGAACAATCTTTTTAGGCCCACCTCCCTTAGTCGGGTATGCAAGTCAGCCTGTGGGACAGTCTGGCCTTAGGTGACCGGTTTTCCCACAGCCATAACACTTCCTATCCAGTCTAGTCTGATGACTTCCAGGAACAGGGTGGAATTGCAGCTAGCTACAAGCACCTGGGTTAGTGGCTACAGTTAGGATCTGCCTCATGATGCTGCTTTAGCTCCTGCCTCTGGGACTATATTTATTATTATATTGACCCTGCAGTACCTGTGAACCACCAGAGGTGCTGTTATTCTGCCTTCTCTTCTCACTATCAGGGACTACTAGCTGCACTATGTTAATCATTCGCACCTGATTGTCTCCTATATATTCCTGCCTCTCCCAGTTTCATTTGATGGTCATTAATGTTTCTGTGCCTGTAATGTTTATTTACCCTTGGACTAACTGCCTTGCTTTTTCTCTTTTCCTGTGGAAATCCTTGCTTAGCCAGTTTCTGCTTTTCTGTAAGCATTTAGCATTCATCTCTATCTTGTCACTTGGAGGTAAACCTGATATTTGCCTTATACCTGGAAGTCTGTTTATTCACTGATCTGGCCTGTGTTTAACTTGCATCACATGGACTGTGTTTTTCACTACATTAAACAGTTTAATACTTTCAATATATTTCTGGCTCCGTGGCTTTAATTACAAGGACCTAGTTTGTGGAACAGGATTGTAACTACTTGCTTGGCGGAGTGATCAACAGCAGAGGGATGTTCTTTAATTCATAAAATTCTTTGGTGTTGGCTGCTAGACTGGCGCTTCTGCCAGGGTGGCCAAACCACTACATTTTGATTTGCCAACTGGTCCGCTACTTCAAATATTATTGTGTTGTGGTCCAGTACCAATTTTTTCACCCTCTGTGTGCACCGGCGAGACAACTGCTCCCTGCAAATTAAACCATTTAAATCCACCCAGGTCTTGACACCAGATCCATTCATACATCTCATCACGAACTGCCACAGCTGGTTAGCAAATTCCTCATGGTTGATGAGAAGGCTTCTGCCAGATCCTCACATTTCTGCCAGTAGGTTCCTGGGGTAATAATGTAGCACTTAAAGAGAACTTTCTTTACCACTTCAGAGTCTGCACAGTCATCTGGGGTCAATACACAATAGGCCTCTAATGCACGCCCTTGCATTGTAAGGACCAAATAATTGACCCACTCCTTTTTGGACAAAGCATGGAGTTTAGAAATCATTCCAAACACCTGCAAGTGTAGATCACTGTCTCCAACACCGTCCTCAAATTCGGTAAAGTGACAGGACCCAAATCATGGTGCAGCAGATAATGACTTTTTACTGTACAATTTTTCTTGCTTTGCACAGGATTTCGAGATCTACCTTGGACATTGCGGTGTAGTTAACCATCTTTTGCATTCCCTTGTGTGGAAGGAGCTCTTCACTTGAGTAACTCGGCTCTCCAAAAAAAACACCCTAGCATTATCAAATTGCTTGCCACCAGTTATAAACTGTGACTGGATGGGCTTACTCTGCTACCCAGTGTTTGGAGAGGGAGATCTTAAACAGTTTAGTTGGGTTTCCTTCTTACTGTCTGTATCTGGCTGTTACTGACCACTTCTACTGGTGTCACCTGTCAGCAGATATTCACCGACTGTGAATGCCAACTGCACATGAGTTGTAGGAGAATAGTGTTGCCACCAGCTGTCCCCAGGCTCTTTGAGCTCCAGTATGGTGCCCTGCAGACTGGGACTCCTGGATTCATGTGTGAATCTAGGAGGCGCCTCTGCAAGTCTCTTCCAGAAGCCACTGAACTACAGCTGCCAGCGGAGTTTACACACAGAGAGCTCCAGGCTCCTACTTTATCCAGGGGCTGCTCCTGCAGCCCCCACTGTACCATCAGGGATTGGAGACCCCTCCGACACTCCAGTCATCCTGTACTTACAAATGGGAACCGGAGTGGAGGAATTAAAGCTCTGGCTGAGCTCCGATCCTCACTGGACCAGCAGTGGGGTGAGAAGCAATTTCTTTTGTTTTATACACATTTGAAATAACATTTTATAAACACACATATCACTTTATACATTTCTACTCCTGGGCTAACCCTTTCATCGCAAATATCTACATTTATATATTTATTAAAATACACTTTAAAACACATTGCACCTCCAGCACATAGCACTGGGGGGTTAACCCAATTGGCACCGCAGCATTGGAAGGGTTAATCTTTACACGGATGGGAAACCAGCCACAGGGTATGGTAAAATCTACTAACTACATCTTATTAAGATCAGAATTATGCAATCACTCTGCCAGTGTGTTAAAATTTAATATAATCCTACTTTGTTGTACAGTATCTGACAGTTCGCATTTTCCCAAGAGTCATATATATAAAACTTCCAAGTTCAAATATAATATATATTTTCTATACTTTCCGATGCCTTGTTTTTTATATGATATTATACTTTCTTCACATTCCTTACATTGTACTACCACATAATTAATTATACTTTTATTAAAATAACCAATTGTTTAGTAATTCCCATGATGTTCATTATTCATTTTGTACCTCAGAGACAACAAAATTTAATCTGTAGGAATGAAACATGTTAAATGTTATCTAGATGTAAAATAAATTCCCTGATTAAGTAGATACAGTGTTTCTAGAGTCTTATTCTTTGTCTTAAACTGATTTGGATATTCCAGTCCTCATGTTCTCTCCAATCTATTAACTGCTACAGCTGCTGTACACGTGTATGCTGGTGCCCTATCGTGTATATATATTCTTTAAAAGTCCCTTTCTGTTGAATATTGTGATGACAAGACAATACACTGTCATGATAGTGATATGCTGCAGCAGAGGAGCACCTAAATCTGCATTACCACCTAATTGTTGCATGTTATCATGTTACTCACCTGCTCCTCCTCTCTCTGGAGCCCCGGGGCCTGCTCCATGCACAAGTGTTTCCCGTGGTTCCGTGGTTCCTCTCACAATTCTGACTAAATTGACATTTTGGCGCAGGGCCAAATTAAGCGATCGACTCACCCCGCCCCCCTTTTGATCTCCCCGAGGTAGAAGTATGAGTAAGCAGGATGATCAATCAGGAGTTGCAGTCATGGAGATTGTGGCTTCTGATTGGACCTCCTGCTCACAAGCCACTGCCACAGCCATATGTACATGGAGGAGACAGAAACGAAGGTGTCCCGGGAAAAGCGGCTGCATAGAGCAGACCCTGGAGCTGGAAAGGGGCAAATAAGTAACATGTAACAATTATTTGATAATGCAACTTTAATCTCAATTATGTCAAGGCTTTTTAGGTGGTTTCACTATACCCAATGTATTGTTTTTAGTGACAAAGCCCTGTATAAAATAAAATCCTTTCAGAAGCATAATTAAAGGGGTTTCCAACCATCACATGTATTTAATGGCTTGTATAGGCTTTACTCCAAGTTTTAGTAAATACACAATTTTTACGTCCTGGTTTCCCTCTGTACGTTTAACCCGTGTGGTGATACCACGGGGCAGAGCTGTGTGTTTGTGTTGCTCTGCTCTGCTTTCTGTATAATTGTATCCAGTGAGCAGCTTTATGTTGTATCCTGGGGTAAGAAAACAATTCACTCTCCCCGATGTTATAAATACATGGCTAAAATCACGGAAGGAGGCTACTAAGAAAATAAATGCTTGTAGTAACATTTTCAGGATGGTGTGTACAAGATAAAATAAAGCAATCTGAAGGTGGAACAAACAAGCAAAACATCGCACAGCTGGTATTTCAGTACATAGACATCAAACTAGGTGGAGCTTGATCTGCTCTAGTGGGGAATGCAAAATATCTTTACCATCGTTGTATAAAGGAAATGTATATATTGGGGCTCATTTAGAGTTAGACGTACGTCATTGTTTGCATAAGATGTGTATTTTCATACTGCAACGATTCCAAAATCCAGAAAGTATATGTCCATATATAGAGTTATTTATATCGCTGACATCCGTCCGCCTTTGTCTGGAAAAGCAGAATAAGGATGTGCAGGGACTAGCATGCATGGGCTGAGCACAGTATGGGTGGGTTCATGTAATTGTAACATAACATCTGCAAATACGCCTTTTAGGGCTCGATCCTCATGCAGGTATTAGATTTTTGGTGCAGGTATATGATGATGACTATCAGCCCTATTTAGCTGTTTCTAATTTGCTGATTGAGTATTGCGTAATTGACATTTCCATTTTTAATTACATTTTATATCTGCACCCCACTGTATCGGGGGGGGGGGGGGGGGGGGCAGACCTACACTGGTCACAAAGAAACTGTTTTTGAGCTGCAGGCGCCTTGAGACTCAACATCAATGAGTAAATCCACTTTTTTGTGTACATTATTTCCAACGTACGTTTGGTGCGCAAATGCGTCCAACTCTGAATAAGCCCCATTATGTCTTTACTGTACTAGTTATGATTTTGTTGTATATGTTGTTATGTGTACACTGTGCATGTGGTTATTTTACCATTTCCATGCAATACATTTTCTAATGAAAGAATTGTGTCTGTGTTTTTCTTCTTACTGTAGCAATAACTAGATATTTATGTGGATAAGAAATTCCCTTGCTATGGGCATATTTCAAAAGAGCTTTATTCACTACACAGAGAGAGAGGGATGCAACACTTTTTATTGTAGCTATTTGTTTGACTGTACAAGTCAGCTTCCCTTAGGCAAAATAGATGTACACTGGGACCAGTACCTGTGCAATACCTGTCATCAATACCAATTGCAAAATCAGGACAATTTAAGCCAATTGCCAATCCACTCAAACCATGCACAGTTTGCCAGGAGTTCCCCCCGATCAGCCCAAACACCTTTCCTAGTAGGTTCAGCCTATTTGACCAACACAAATTGTGACTGTTCAAGGAAAGGTAGGTGAGGTCTAAGGTTAAGGCAGCTCAGGGGTTATGGCTGCCCTACCACCTCCTCCAGGTAAATCTTGGTCCTGCTCAGAATGTGGGAAATGTTTTTCTAAAATATTACTTCTTAAGTATCAGAGAAGCCATACCGTAAAGAAACCATATTACAGAATGTTGGCAATATTTAGCACATAATTCACTTCTTGTTGCGCACCATACAGGAGAAAGACCATGTCATACAGGAGAGATATTCTTGCTCTGAATGTGGTAAATGTTTTACACATATTCCAAATTGTTAAATATCAGAGAAATCACTTAGGGAACAGCCAAATTCATGTGCTGATGTGGGAAAGGGTTTCAAAGTAATTCAGAAAGGTATTGTATGTCAGAGAAGTAATGAAGGGGAGAAACGTTATTTTATGCCCTGAATATGGGCATGTTTTACAAGTTCTTGCTGTCTGGATGTCCCATGTGGCTATAAATGAGGTTGGGATTTCCTGCAATGGGTTGGCAGTGGTCTTCTCCTGGGCCTGCTGTGGTGTTGGTAGGAGCAAGAAAGGGAACATGCTGGCAGTTTATTGATGGCCAATGTATGTGGCCCCATGCAGACTCAGACATTGTCACGGGCACTAGGAGTCTTTACCCAGGGATCACCAGGTGATAGGCTTACCGGAGCAGTATAGGTGGTAATATGGTACTCTGGTAGCAGGGTGATCACGGAACAGGAAATAGCAGATGATGAGATGCTCAGGAAAGTCTATGACTAGCAGCACTGGCAATATGGAGGTAGTAATACACGAGGAACTGTATGGACAAAGGACACGTGAAGGTAGTCAGTGGTCTGCGGTAGCAAGTTGTACCACTGCTATAGTGAGGAGGAATGTCCAACAGAAACGAGGAGGTGATGAGAGTCAGCGGTCTGCGGATAGCAAGTTGTACCGCTGTCTGAGTGAAGGAATGGAATCCAAGTGGAGGTATCCGGGGAGTCAGTGGTCTGCGTTAGCAAGTTGTACCACTGCTATGTGAGAGGATACTGGAACAGGTGAAACTGTAAACAGGAGTCAGTGGTCTGCCACTAGCAAGTGGTACTACTGAATATATATGTGAGGAGGTGCACGGGGAGAGACTGCAACACAATATATACACGGGCACCTTGACTTTGATCCACAGTAATATGCACAATATAAATGTATAAATGACTGAACAACACTGCCAATATAGAAAGTCTCTTGAAGCAATCCGGCATGAGATAACACAGTCAATGATGGCAGTAGAGTCAGCAGATAGTACACTCCAGAGGAGAACCAACACAGTCAATGATGGCAATAGACTCAGCGGATAGTACACTCCAGAGGAGAACCAACACAGTCCAGCAAGGTATGCAATACACAGCACAGTCAATGGGAAGTATGCATACCGTGGTTCAGGAGAAGGCAGTCAGACAGGAGTGCAGAGATACCTGAAGGGCAGGAGGCCAGCAGGATACAAGTCCCTGGATGGGAGAAGCAGGGGTCTAGCAGGTGCAGCGCACAGGTAGGTAGACCAGCAGGGAACACCGGAAGGAGTGGAGAGCGGATCAACAGTAGATGGATGAGTAGCGCTGAGAAGTAACAGCAGCGGGTCTCTGCGGAAACACGGAGGTAACCAATAGCAACCAGCAGGTGCAGTAACGATGGGACACCGGAGCAGAGATGAACTGGAACCGATGATCACGGAGAGTAGCGGGTAGCAATAGTGGCAGCAGACTCAAGGAAACACGGTAGAGTAGACAAGAACTGAAGACTGAAGCGCACAGAGGCAGCGGATAGGAATCAGCTAAACAGTCACGATGAAACACAGACGGGTTGCAGGTTGAAGACTGTAGTGCACGGAGGCAGCGGATAGGAATCAGCTAGCAGTCACGATGATGAAACACAGACGAGTTGCAGGTTGAAGACTGTAGTGCACGGAGGCAGTGGATAGGAATCAGCCAAACAGTCACGATGATGAAACACAGACGAGTTGCAGGTTGAAGCCTGTAGTGCACGGAGGCAGCGGATAGGAATCAGCTGGCAGTCACAATCATGAACAGGTGAGTGGATGTGGTTGAAGCCTGTAATGCACGGAGGCAGCGGATAGGCATCAGCTAACAGTCCCAATGATACATGGTAGAGTAGAAGTGGTTAGAAGACTGTAGTGCACGGAGGCAGCGGATGGGAATCAGCTCACAGTCACGATGATACAGTAGATGGTAGAAGTGGTATGGGAACCACAGTAGCAGAAGTGGTTTGGAAACCACAGAGGTAGAAGTGGTTTGGAAACCACAGGAATCAGCAGGGCTGAATAAACAAGGAAACACAGGAACACCTTCAGAGACTCATGGGGAATGAGACTCCAAGATCAGGCAACGTGGTGTTGACCACAGGTGCTTAATATAGGGAGGTTGCCTGATCTGCCAATTAAGTTAAAGGAACATACACTGGAGGTATAGAAAGGGCTGCGCATGCGCAGTCCCTCAGGATGGAGGACGGCCACGGTTCCTAAATGTCCGGGAAGAAGCACTCACAGTCCGGTGAGTGACAGTACCCCCCCTTTTAAAGGTGGGCACAGAACGCCTGGAACCGGGCTTGTCCGGATTTTTGGAATAAAACTTCTTCAGAAGGGCAGGAGCATTAAGATCTTCAGCTTTGATCCATGAACGCTCTTCAGGACCAAAGCCCTTCCAATGAACGAGGAAACGGAGGACTCCTCGCGAAATTTTTGCATCCAATACCTCAGTAATCTCGAAATCCTCCTCCTGATGAACTTGAACTGGCTGCGGTGCTGAGGAAGGAGTCGAGAAACGGTTGATGATAAGAGGTTTGAGCAAGGACACATGGAAGGCATTGGAGATCCGAAGATTCTTAGGAAGAAGAAGTTTAACACATACTGGATTGATAACTTGAATGATCCTATATGGACCAATAAAACGAGGGGCGAATTTCATAGATGGAACCTTCAAACGAATATTTTTGGTAGATAACCAGACACGATCTCCAATTTTTAGTGGTGGAATAGCCCGCCTCTTCTTATCTGCGAAAGACTTATATTTGTTAGATGTCTTCTTTAAACAGGTTTTGACCTGAGACCAGATATTTTTGAAGGTCTGACAAGCAGTCTCCACAGCAGGAACTTGGGTGGGCGGGAGGGCAGGAAATTCCGGAAAAGACGGATGGTGACCGTAGACCACAAAGAATGGAGTTTTGGATGATGACTCATGGTACATGTTGTTATGGGCGAATTCAGCCCAAGGGAGCAATTCTACCCAGTTGTCTTGGTTGGCTGAAGAGAACATCCTAATAAAAGTCTCAAGATCTTGATTGACTCGTTCCGTTTGTCCGTTAGATTGCGGATGGTAAGACGATGAGAGTGCTAATCGTATGCCCAAGGTTTTACAAAGGGCCCGCCAGAATCTGGAAACGAATTGTACTCCTCTATCTGACACAATCTCAGACGGACATCCATGGATGCGGAAGATTTCTTTAATGAAATGTTCAGCCAGAGTAGACGAGGAAGGTAAACCGGACAGAGGGACGAAATGAGCCATCTTCGAAAATCTGTCTACCACTACCCAAATAGTATTGTGATTCTTACTTGGTGGCAAATCAGTAACGAAATCCATACTAATATGGGTCCAAGGCTTGGACGGAATGGGTAGTGGTCGCAGCAACCCTGCTGGAGTTCTGCGGGAGGATTTGAACTGAGAACATAAATCACAGGAAGCAATAAACTCTTTGACGTCTCTCCTCATTGAAGGCCACCAGTAACTACGAGAGAGAATCTCAAAGGTCTTATGTTCACCGGCGTGTCCAGAAAAACGAGAGGCATGGAACCACGAAAGGATTTTCCTCCTCAGAGTAGGAGGCACGAGGGTCTTCCCAAATGGTAGCATTTTGGTGGATGAAGCAGCCAGAGAAATACATTTGGGGTCTAGAATAGCATGGTTGGGAACCTCTTCTACATCAGAGGACGTCACAAAAGCTCGAGATAGAGCGTCAGCTTTCTTGTTCTTAGCAGCTGGTTTGAAGGTTATAATTAATTCAAAACGGGAAAAGAAAAGAGACCATCTTGCTTGACGAGGGTTCAAGCATTGAGCAGATTGCAAATATGACAAGTTCTTATGATCCGTGAAGATCGTCACCGGATGGCGAGCTCCTTCCAACAAGTATCTCCATTCCTCTAATGCAGCTTTGATGGCCAGCAACTCCTTGTCCCCGATAGTATAGTTTTTCTCTGCGGGCAGAAGACCCCGAGAGTAGAAGGCACAAGGATGTAATTTTTGTTGCTCCGAGCGTTGGGAGAGAATAGCTCCTAAGCCCACATTAGAGGCATCTACTTCTAGGAAGAAGGGGAGTGTCACATCAGGTTGTCGCAGAATGGGAGCAGACGAGAAGGACTCTTTGAGGATTTGAAAGGCTTGGAGAGCCTCAGATGACCATTGCTTAGTATTAGCCCCTTTCCGAGTTAAGGCCACAATGGGAGATGCAATGGATGAGAAGTCTTGAATGAAGCGTCTATAGTAATTGGCAAAACCTAAAAAACGCTGGATGGCACGAAGAGTAGTTGGCTGAGGCCAATGTAGTACAGCATTTACTTTGTCTGGATCCATCTTCAGGCCAACTCCGGAAACTATATACCCCAAGAATGGAATCTGGGGTAACTCGAATGAACATTTTTCCAATTTACAGAACAACGAGTTTTTCCGTAGTCTGGAGAGGACCTCTGCCACATGTTGGTGATGAGAAGGCAGGTCCTGTGAGAAGATCAATATGTCGTCCAGGTAGACAACGACACATACATATAATAAGTCCCGAAAGATCTCATTGATGAAACCCTGGAAAACCGCGGGGGCATTACACAGCCCGAAGGGCATTACTAAATATTCGTAATGCCCATCTCTGGTGTTAAACGCGGTCTTCCATTCGTCACCGGAACGGATTCTAATTAAATTGTAGGCACCACGAAGATCCAACTTAGTAAATATCCGAGCTCCCTTGATGCGATCAAATAGCTCAGTGATCAGCGGAATGGGATACCGATTCTTGATAGTAATGGCGTTGAGTCCACGAAAATCTATACAAGGGCGTAATGATCCATCCTTCTTTTTGACGAAGAAGAACCCAGCTCCAGCGGGAGAGGTGGAAGGTCGAATGAACCCACGCTGGAGATTCTCCTGTATGTACTCAGATGTGGCTTGAGTTTCAGGTAACGAGAGAGGATAGACCCGACCCCTGGGAGGAGTCTTGCCAGGTAGAAGGTCGATCGGACAATCCCAAGAACGATGAGGAGGAAGACGTTCAGACTGAGCTTTATCAAACACATCGGCAAATGAAGCATACTGAGGAGGGAGTCCCGGGGAGGAAGATGAGATGGAAGATTGCTGTACTTTAAGAGGAATAACTTGAGAGAGACAACGATGGTGACATTCAGGCCCCCAAGACGTAACTTGAGGGGTGCGCCAGTCAATCTGGGGAGAGTGACATTGAAGCCATGGAAGGCCTAAGACAATCGGACTTGTCGTAACAGGAAGAATTAAAAACGAAATTTCTTCATGGTGTAGTACACCAATCTGAAGGGTTACTGGAGACGTACTCTGGGTGATGAGACCATTGATGAGACGTGATCCATCTATAGCCGTCACAGTAATGGGTGTTTTTAAAGTGATCACTGGTAGGGACCATTGATTCACTAGTGATTTAGAAATGAAATTTCCTGCTGCTCCGGAATCAATCAATGCCTGTGACTCAAAGGATTTGGTAGCAAAGGAAATCGTAACATCGAAAGCGCAGACTTTAGATTTCATAGACAATGGAGAGGACTCCAGGGACCCTAACTTCACCTCTCCAGAACTAGTTAGGGCCTGGCATTTCCCGATTTCTTAGGGCAAGAACTGAGCATATGTGTGGAATCAGCACAATAGATACAGAGTCTATTCTTTACTCTTCGTTTCCTCTCT
The DNA here is from genome assembly GCF_038048845.1 of Mixophyes fleayi. Classification (NCBI taxonomy): domain Eukaryota; kingdom Metazoa; phylum Chordata; class Amphibia; order Anura; family Limnodynastidae; genus Mixophyes; species Mixophyes fleayi. The sequence goes on from NC_134413.1 coordinate 72,418,337, forward strand.
TCTAAAGATAATTTGGAACGTCCTATCTCCATGGGAATCACAGAAGGTGAAACTGGACGAAATTGAGGGTTTAAACGAAGAGGTGCTTTAGCAGAAGTTGTTTTCTCAGATTCTCTTTCACGAAATCTCATGTCTACACGATGGCAAAGAGAGATCAAATCTTCTAGTGACGAAGGAAGCTCTTGGGTAGTCAGTGCATCTTTAATTTTATCGGAGAGCCCCTGCCAGAAGGCGGCAACTAATGCTTCAGTGTTCCACTGAAGTTCAGAGGCTAAGATCCTAAATTGAATGACATACTGTCCTACTGTATGGGAGCCTTGTCGCAAACGAAGAATGCTGGAAGCAGCGGAGGTCACACGACCTGGTTCATCGAACACACTTCGGAACGTGGAAATGAATTTGGCACTATCTTGTAGAATTGGATCGTTTCTCTCCCACAGAGGGGAGGCCCAAGCCAGGGCTTGTCCAGAAAACAATGAGATAAGATAGGCCACTCTGGAACGATGGGTAGAAAAATTTTGAGGTTGGAGTTCAAAATGGACTGAACATTGGTTAAGGAAACCTCTACAAGTTTTGGGGTCCCCGTCATATTTTGACGGAGTAGGCAGGTGAAGCGTAGGAGCTGTAGACACCTGGGATGGCACTGGGGAAACGGAGGAAAGCACAGGAGCTTCAATACTAGCTGTAACAGTCTGTCCAGATGTTCCTTGGGAGGTTAACGATTGGTAACATTGAAGTAACAGCTGTTGGCGAGCATCCTGTTGCTCCACACGGCTGACCAGATGCTGCAGCATCTCTTTAGCAGTAGGTTCCGTATCTGGGTCTGTCATGGCCTGATCTTACTGTCACGGGCACTAGGAGTCTTTACCCAGGGATCACCAGGTGATAGGCTTACCGGAGCAGTATAGGTGGTAATATGGTACTCTGGTAGCAGGGTGATCACGGAACAGGAAATAGCAGATGATGAGATGCTCAGGAAAGTCTATGACTAGCAGCACTGGCAATATGGAGGTAGTAATACACGAGGAACTGTATGGACAAAGGACACGTGAAGGTAGTCAGTGGTCTGCGGTAGCAAGTTGTACCACTGCTATAGTGAGGAGGAATGTCCAACAGAAACGAGGAGGTGATGAGAGTCAGCGGTCTGCGGATAGCAAGTTGTACCGCTGTCTGAGTGAAGGAATGGAATCCAAGTGGAGGTATCCGGGGAGTCAGTGGTCTGCGTTAGCAAGTTGTACCACTGCTATGTGAGAGGATACTGGAACAGGTGAAACTGTAAACAGGAGTCAGTGGTCTGCCACTAGCAAGTGGTACTACTGAATATATATGTGAGGAGGTGCACGGGGAGAGACTGCAACACAATATATACACGGGCACCTTGACTTTGATCCACAGTAATATGCACAATATAAATGTATAAATGACTGAACAACACTGCCAATATAGAAAGTCTCTTGAAGCAATCCGGCATGAGATAACACAGTCAATGATGGCAGTAGAGTCAGCAGATAGTACACTCCAGAGGAGAACCAACACAGTCAATGATGGCAATAGACTCAGCGGATAGTACACTCCAGAGGAGAACCAACACAGTCCAGCAAGGTATGCAATACACAGCACAGTCAATGGGAAGTATGCATACCGTGGTTCAGGAGAAGGCAGTCAGACAGGAGTGCAGAGATACCTGAAGGGCAGGAGGCCAGCAGGATACAAGTCCCTGGATGGGAGAAGCAGGGGTCTAGCAGGTGCAGCGCACAGGTAGGTAGACCAGCAGGGAACACCGGAAGGAGTGGAGAGCGGATCAGCAGTAGATGGATGAGTAGCGCTGAGAAGTAACAGCAGCGGGTCTCTGCGGAAACACGGAGGTAACCAATAGCAACCAGCAGGTGCAGTAACGATGGGACACCGGAGCAGAGATGAACTGGAACCGATGATCACGGAGAGTAGCGGGTAGCAATAGTGGCAGCAGACTCAAGGAAACACGGTAGAGTAGACAAGAACTGAAGACTGAAGCGCACAGAGGCAGCGGATAGGAATCAGCTAAACAGTCACGATGAAACACAGACGGGTTGCAGGTTGAAGACTGTAGTGCACGGAGGCAGCGGATAGGAATCAGCTAGCAGTCACGATGATGAAACACAGACGAGTTGCAGGTTGAAGACTGTAGTGCACGGAGGCAGTGGATAGGAATCAGCCAAACAGTCACGATGATGAAACACAGACGAGTTGCAGGTTGAAGCCTGTAGTGCACGGAGGCAGCGGATAGGAATCAGCTGGCAGTCACAATCATGAACAGGTGAGTGGATGTGGTTGAAGCCTGTAATGCACGGAGGCAGCGGATAGGCATCAGCTAACAGTCCCAATGATACATGGTAGAGTAGAAGTGGTTAGAAGACTGTAGTGCACGGAGGCAGCGGATGGGAATCAGCTCACAGTCACGATGATACAGTAGATGGTAGAAGTGGTATGGGAACCACAGTAGCAGAAGTGGTTTGGAAACCACAGAGGTAGAAGTGGTTTGGAAACCACAGGAATCAGCAGGGCTGAATAAACAAGGAAACACAGGAACACCTTCAGAGACTCATGGGGAATGAGACTCCAAGATCAGGCAACGTGGTGTTGACCACAGGTGCTTAATATAGGGAGGTTGCCTGATCTGCCAATTAAGTTAAAGGAACATACACTGGAGGTATAGAAAGGGCTGCGCATGCGCAGTCCCTCAGGATGGAGGACGGCCACGGTTCCTAAATGTCCGGGAAGAAGCACTCACAGTCCGGTGAGTGACAGACATGAATATTCAGCTGTGGTGGAGGGCAGCCGCTTGCTAAGTGTTTTTAAGATCGGAAGACAGTTCAGGCATGGGAAACCTGCTTGAAAAAGACATAAATTAAATATAGATACAAAGCATCCCTGACTTAGGAGACATCCAGACAGGGAGGCAGCATTATTATTAGAGAATGGGTTTAAGAATGTTTTTAGAGTTCCTTATAGGGAGTCCAAAGAGTTGAAACTGTACGGATATTTGATGTCAGCCATGCATTATGCACTGTAAATGGTCCCTAAAACAAAGCCCAGAATATTCAGCCTGATTCATCATTTGTCAATTCCAAAGAAAGATTCGGTGACTAATGGGATCAGTAAGGAGACATGTTCTGCATCATACACCTCACTTGATGCGGCCATTCTGTAAGAGGCATCTTCCTGAAGCTTTCACCTCCTTAAAAGAGTGGGTGCTAAGGGGGGAAATGGGAATCAAGTCAGTTATCCACTATCTGGACATTTTTCTTTTCATGTGACGAGACCAGCGTCTTATGAAAACCTATAATGAATGGGGATAGTATTGGGACAGTCATGCTCCTCAGATTTTGATGATCAGTGTCAGGACACCAGGGCATTAGAGTCAAGGCCCACAGAGTAGCCCTGGTACCTTGGTGTTCTTTGGATCACGCAGACAAAGAGGAGTGGTAGCTATAATAGTACCTTTATTACAGAAGGTGCAAACACAACTGTAACACAATAACTATATTAAATCGCCAGCATCTAAAAACCTCCCCAACACATCCCCAGATAAAGATATGAGGAACCGTTACATATGTTTAAACAGTATTTATTTGGCCGGGCTAAGTTGTAAAAAAGTCTCTGGTCCTGATGCTTTTGTCACAATAGCTCAGTACTCAGGTCTTCCAGATTCCTCCGATTTCTACACTTCTAGGCTTGCTGGTCCTGGCCTCTCGGCCTTAAGCTCACTACCGAGACGTTAGCAGCCTGGACCCCTGTCACCCTACTCCTGTAGGCACACCAGGGAGTAAATGTATCAAGCTGAGAGTTTTCCGGCGGGTTTGAAAAACCAATCAGATTCTAGCTATCATTTATTTAGTGCATTTTACAAAATGAAAGCTAGAATCTGATTGGTTGCAATAGGCAACATCTCCACTTTTCAAACCCGCCGGAAAACTCTCAGCTTGATACATTTACCCCCAGATGTGCAGACGCACAAGCAGCTCCCATGGGTCAGAGTTATACTGTTGCACCATGTTCAGCCAGAGATGTGCCTAGATGTAAAATTGTAATCAGGACACACGTTGGAGCTGGTAGGAGACAGATCTTCAATACCAAACTCAGGATATCCAATAAACAACCCTTGGTCTACTTGCAGGCTCTTTTTAAACAGTTCAGAATTCCCACAGGTGAAATCCCGTCCTGTAAGTCCGTACAGAATGCCATTGGCTCCCAAATCAGGGGTTGGATATGGGAGTGGAGAGAAGTCATCCCCACATGGGTTTCCCCCCAGCTGGTCTAGTGCATAGTAGTCTGACACAGTCCTAGAGAGAACAATAGAGTAGCAAACTGGTTACTGCAGGGCTTAATCCCAGATGATGAATAGCAACTTCCTGTTTCAATCCCTTCTATACATTCATATGAATTGTTAACGAGTAACCACAAGAGAAATTAGCTCTTAAAAGTTTGTCCTCGTATGTACATTTTCTCAAAATAAAAAATAAATGGCTAAACTAATGTTATTATTTTGTTAGGGTGACTTGGAACCAAATTCAAGACACGCTGCCCACATTATACTATCATGTTACTTTGTACTGATACTACCTCAGTGATATAAGACAGTAGTAGACTTACAAGATTTCAATCTTGGATCAATATAAGCCAATATGTATACATGGATATCCTCCTGGAATATTGTCCTCTTACTGGATCTCCTTATGATAGGTGTTTAAAAGACAAGTGAGAACTGATAGTGCATTATCTCACGTAGCCAAAGTTTTATTGCACCAAGGAAGCATAAAAGCAATGTATAATACAAATATTGGCTTATATTAATTCAAGATTGAAATCTTGTAAGTGTATATCCGATAGGGGATTGAGAACACCAATCATGTGGTGTTTTTGTCGTAATTAACAACCCCCACTGGATCCTTGGGATATTTAGTGGTTTTCGGTGTAACCACATATTATATGTTACGCTATGATATGATTTTTTTCTTTTCACTTTTTTTATGTGACCACAATCGTGGTGAATGCCAGAAATCTGTAAGTTACTTTGATCACTGCAAATTTCTGGAATTTGTGGAAGACATACATCAAGATGGAAAGAATATATATATATATATATATATATATATATATATATATATTATTTCACAGTTGACTCTTTAAAACTGTTAGCGCCAGCTCTGTCACCATTGGTTATTTTTACAGTTTTTTTATTTTTGCACATTGTATGTGGATTGTGTGTGTGTGTGTGTGTGTGTGTGTGAGAGAGAACAGAGGCTGCTTTCAGTTGGCCTGCACAGATATACCAATCTTTTTATTGTATTATAATCAACAATTGTCTGAGACGCAAAAGAGGAACCAAGTATGACAGCCAGCATCCTGCTGCACAGCGGATCACTAAAGCCATGACAGCTATGTTATCACTGGATGTGAGTCCAATTTCCCCATCAATGCATCAGGTTATAACCGATTAGTTGAGATCATGTGTCCACGTTACCAAATTCCATCACAATCTTATTTCTTCTTAACAGCAATTGCTGTACTGTGAGGTTAAACAAAAAGTCCTTCAGTCCCTAGAAAATTTCATTGTACCGACTGTCCACTTAGCTACAGATATGTGACAAGCGTCACTGGTCAAACAAAAGACTATATAACTGTGACAGCCCACTGGGTTGTGTATAATACACAGTGTCAGGTCATTCACCGCACCCTGCCATATAGCCGCTCACTAGGACAGATGTGATGCTGCCCCTCACACACAATTACCTTCACAGACAAACATTTAGATTGTAAAAGCAACATATATAAATATATATATATTATATATATATATATATATATATATATATATATATATATATATATATATATATACAGTATATGCATTTTGTTTGTGGGGGGAGGGGGGGTGCTGCTCACAATCAAACAGTTCCCTATTTTTCCCCACTAAATATTTCAGATGTCGCTGATACTGCCCCTGGCACTACTGTCATCAGATTTAAACATCTTTGATTTTAAAATTAAGAAAGAATAGTTTTTGTTAACTCTTAAATAGTTTAATAATATACCCATCTGCTTCCACTTCTAAATGGCAGCTGAGAACAGGAAGGACGGCTATACATTGAAGATATCGATCCAATACTCACGAGATCTGACATTTTACATGAAATGACATTTTGCCTCATTTTCAGATCGGAATTTGGAGCAAGACACTGAGTCATGTCTCAATTCGACTCTGTACCCTAAAATTCCTGTCTATCTAATTCTATCTCCGTACTGCTCATCTCTAGTGAAACATAAAAAAACAAAATGTGGGGGAAAAGTAAAAATTCTTCTTGTTTCACACACAACAATGAGAAATACCCCACTAAGTAGTCTTATGCCAATATATAGATAGTTTTTTTTATAACATAACCATTCAGGTCATGGCTTCACTTCCCTATAATTCACACAGTTCATCCATGTTACACATATGTACATAACTAAGACATAGGGCTGTCATACATATGGCCATTTACAGTTACACGGCTCTCAACCAATGGCTGATCAGGGATTACTGGGCACTGAGCTACCTGGGTTGGTGATGTCACAGAATTCTCTTCAATCTGATTGGTTGGAAACAGCTGTTTACACTTGAATTTCAAACAGAGCGTCTGTCATCTCCACAGGTAATGTAACAAGACTGGGACGGGGATTATATTATAAATGGGATATATTCAGGGGGTGAGAATAATTTACAGTCTGTGTATTCCTGGTTTACCCATCTCTAAGCCCTGTGTTAATGGCTTTAACCTGGTAACAATATTTACAGTACAGTATAAGTATAAAAAGAATGTGGACCTGATTTTAAACCCAAATACATTTAAAAATCCAATTAAAAAGTAATGTGGAAAATAGATATTTGAGTAATGTCAAATACTTTACATGAAGCATATCTTCATGTAGCTACTTCTGCCATTGATTTAATTTCCTATGACAGTAAGTAACAAGCTTAGTGGGAAACAGTCACTATCATATTTTTACAAGAACTATATTTAATGCTGCAGTTTACATTAGAACGTTACACATGAGAATGTTTGATTTTGGCACACTGGGTAAGCACTTGCCAAGGTGATTATTGTAGTCTGGTGTAAGGTCCTAATGCAGGTTACCCATAGACTGGTCATTAGGATACCTCCTACCTGCCATCAGAATCGTTAAGAGGTACAGAATTCAAGATAACTGGGGGAGATTACTTTGTGGTTTGCCTATGAGTAGTGACTAACGAGATTGTGTCTGACCTAATAGATTGGCAGATTCACAAGTAATTCCCCATGATTCACACAGTTCATCCATGTTACACATATGTACATAACTAAGACATAGGGCTGTCATACATATGGCCATTTACAGTTACACAGCTCTCAACCAATGGCTGATCAGGGATTACTGGGCACTGAGCTACCTGGGTTGGTGATGTCACAGAATTCTCTTCAATCTGATTGGTTGGAAACAGCTGTTTACACTTGAATTTCAAACAGAGCGTCAGTCATCTCCACAGGTAATGTAACAAGACTGGGACGGGGATTATATTATAAATGGGATATATTCAGGGGGTGAGAATAATTTACAGTCTGTGTATTCCTGGTTTACCCATCTCTAAGCCCTGTGTTAATGGCTTTAGCCTGGTAACAATATTTACAGTACAGTATAAGTATGAAAACTTGGACCTGATTTTAAACCCAAATATCTCTAAGAATTGAAAGGTGAACACAAAGGGGAACATTTTCTAAAATGGTTTTACAGAAAATGTGTATTATTATTATTATTATTATTATTATTATTATTATTATAAATTTTTAAGGCCAACTGTGCTTTACAGATTAGTGAGTAAAACATGTCATACATGAAACAGGTACATACAATATAGATAAAATAAAAGCCAATATAAAAACCAAGGGTAGGGAGAGAGCTTACAATCTAATGAGAACAATCAAAGTGCAGCAAATAATGTATAAGCCAAAAATGCCCCATAGCTAATAAAAAATGCCCCAGTTAGTGCCTTGTGCATTTCCTACACCAGGTCTGACGTTCTATGGGCCATAGTGATAGTCTCCAGCCCTTTATTCAGGTAAGCCCACTTGTGGGGTCACAGGGGGAGCAGCAGATTAACCTGTATATAATAAAAGAGTGAATCTACAGGACTGTAATGGTGCCCATGTGCATTAGCCCCAATGTGAACTAAACTAATCCAGAACTAACAAAATGATTTTAGTCCATCTTGAGCCCCCCGTGATAGAGAACCATAGATGGATGGAGAGAAAGGGGGTGAGTGGAAAGTAACAGAGATTTGAAAGGATGAGGAAGTAATGGGGTGAGGGGAGAAGGATGAGCGAGGGGAGACAAGACAAGGTTGGGGGTAAAGTGTAGAATACATTTAAACACAGTGGGCCTGATTCATTAAGGAGAACAAAGCAATAAAGGACTATATTTGATCCTAGACAAAACCAGGTTAAAATGCAAGGGGTGCAAATGAGTTTATTATTTTGCATATAAGTTAAATACTGGCTGTTTTTTCATGTAGCAAACAAATACTTGATAGCTTTATTTTTACACCGAATTTTAAAGCTGAACTAGGACATGCCCTACCCTTAAATTTACCTCACTCTCCAATGCAACATGGTTTTGCCAAGGTGCAAAGTTACTCATTTATTTTGCTTTTCTTTCCTTAATGAATTAGACCCAGTACCTTTGGGACACATTTTTTGAGACCTGCTTTTAGTAACTTTTTTTATTAAATAATGAAGAGCTCTGAAAGTAACCATGTTTTTAATAATTTTCCTAACAACAGATTGATCGCTAAGTCTGACAAGAGACAGAAAAATGAGTGAAGACAAACCTGTCATCCGCAGTTCTTCCAGATGTAAGAAAAATATAAATGTGTTCGTTAGGGCGGGGAACCCAGTGGTAATATCAAACAAGAATTTAATACGGACATTTAGGGCACCCAGTGGTACACCCAGCACCCCCCATCCCCCATCTTTCATGTAAGTCCGATGTAACTTGTTGAGTCCTGAAGCCGCTGTCAGCATGTTCTGTTACAGACAGATAGCGCTCACCTTCCGGTCCTGCCCTGGTCTCTGGCTGTAGGAGAGCAAACTGCCAGTTAGGGGTAAGAGAAGAACTGCTCCGGGCCCTGACAGCAGAGTTTGCAGGGTAGTTTGTTTTCTATGATTGTCAGCAAATTATGGCTCCATTTGTGTGTTTATTAACAGATTATGGCCCCGTTTTCTATGACTGATGCTATAATCCGGTGACAATTTTTTAACGTTATCACTAAATATTATATGGGAGCTGCTTTACATATATAAAATAGCAGATTTCCTCCAACTGGATATGGGCTTTTTCTGGTAAGATATATTTTGGTTCCTCCCTATATCATGTTTGCGCCAATGCCTCTCAGTATGTGTTTTTTCCTTGTTTATGGTATAGATTCACCACAATTGATAAGCAGTATGGTAGTTACCTCCCAAATGTCCCAATTTCAGCAGAAGAGTCCACTATCCTGCCCGGGGACATATTTGTCCAGCTTGTGGGAATGTTGGGATAAGGGCGATAGCTAATGACCACGCCCTCACTGTGCCTTGACCACGCCCCATCAAGATGTGGTCATGTTTGTCTACTTTGTATGTCCCTGTATTTTGTATACTCTGTTTTTCCCAATACCTGTTCTGCCGATCACTGTGTTATATTACATATCAACTACGATAGTAATAATAATTAATGGGACTCATGTACTAGCCAAGGTCCACGGTTATGCCGCGGTAGCTAGCTTTTCCATGTAGATCAGTTATGGACTCTCTATCGGCATAGGCCACATTCTAATCGGAAGATTTCACAGAAGCGATGTTCAAATTGAAAGTCCCTTATCCCTCCTGAGTGTCAGACGGTGCAGACTGGATCTACACACAAGAGGGAGCTATTGCACACAAAGGAACGCACATAAGAGACAACTGGGGAGGAACTAAGGGTGAAAGGCACAAAACAGGGATAATGAACAAACACATGGATGAAGATCAGACACATAAGGAACATGTTTAACAGATTTTATATTGCTAATACCATGGGTAAATTAATGATAATTTATAGTAAAACAAAGTCACCCATCATTGAGAATATATTAGCTGATAATGAATATTCTTGTCTCTCCAGTGCCAGAAGCTGTAATGGAGACCCTCGTTGGAGATCCCAATGACACCTCCCGGAGGAATAAGGAAAACATCGCTGGACATTCCATCGCTGAGGTAAAATGTCTTGTCTACTATATTATATATGGAAGATCGTTGTTCAATTCTAAATTGAGGCACAGGTTAAGCTTCAACACATGTGACAATGCGCTTATGTTGTAATATTGTTACATTTTAGTTATATTATAAGTAATATTCAGTCTTTATTCCATGCCTCCCAACTTTTGCAATCCCCGAATCAAAACAAAACACAGTTTGCAGCAGTGCGTCCATAAATGGAGGTGTGGTCACATCACAATGGGTGCGTGGCCACACCCTCATGGGCACCCTTTACCATCCTCCCCTAACAACGCCAAAGATTTTAGTCTCTTCTATGTATAAAGATGTACATGTAATATTATGGGCCAGATTCATGTTCAGACTTATCTTGCGTGAAATAGACCTGCGCTTGCTCCAAAACGGACTTTACTCCAATTAACGCAATTGCATGTAATTCATGTCCAAAGCAAATGACACTTACGACTGCCTACAACACATAAGGGAACAATGGTGGCAAGGTTTTTCTCCTGGACAAAACCATGTTACAATGCAAGGGGTGAAAATAGGGTTATTATTTAGCACATAAGATAAATACTGGCTGTTTTTCATGTAACACACAAATACTTGATAGCTTTAATTTTACACTGAAATTTAAAGTTGATCTAGGACATGCCCAACCCCAACTATAAATCTACCATGACATTTTAAATTTGCCTCCCACTCCAAGGCAACATGGTTTTTCCAAGATGCAATGTTACTCCTTTTTTTACTTATTTTCTTTTCCTTAACGAATCAGGCCCATTGTATGTACAATATGCATTAAGGAGATCTTGATTTATGTATTTAATGTAAAAAAAATATAAATATGATTATACTGTTTAGAGTTGTTCATCATTTTTTTTCTAGGCTTTATTTAAATACCTTATATTGCACATACGCTTGTGTGTATACTGCGCTGTGCTCTGTTAATGTACAACATGTAACGTTTAGGCAGATTGCACTTACACCCAGATTCAAACTGAAACACATCTTGATGTCCGCTTGGATTTGAATATGGGTTCCGTGATCTTTTCTTAAGAGCAAGTTAGGTGCAAGTTGCGTTCGGACTTGAATCAGGCCCTATATGAGCCTCCTCTTCAAGGTTCTCATGTTTCCCTAACATGATCCTCACCAGGTAGTGGTCCGGGTACCAGTTATTCCCACCAATGGTTCTTTAACATCCATCTTGCAAAGAGCCTGTGGTATGAATCAGCAGTCATTTTTATACCAGTATCATGTAAATTTCATCACTTAAATTCAAAGTTGAAATGTATTAATAGTCTCTAGTAACCTCTGTCCTTGTTATTCCAATTCACTGGCTTTCCTTTGTATTGAGAGTCATTCATTTGTTTCCCTCCTACAGTATGTTTGTAATGACATTTACTTTTTATTTTCCCGGTTGTCTTAGGAGAGTGTATCAAGCCCGAAGTCACCACCACAGGGATTTTATGTGGGCTCCAGCTCGGAGGTATTTTCTACATATATAACTTTCTAAAGATATAAGTCTTTCCATCAGTGGACTCTTCATTTTATATTTACTTATTTTACACCAATGGTATATGGTTGAGGTTGAAGCCATAGGTCCTGGTGGTGATGTGATGGTGGGTGGTCTACAGCAACATCAAACTGTGTGGTGTGGTAAGACAAAAAATGAAATCCAGTCCCCTGGATAAGTGTAATTAAAATGATTGCCCCCTTGTTGTTCATAATTAATCCCTAAATGATATTAATTATTATTAGTGCCCCCTTGATGATTATAAATTATAATAGTGCCCCCTTAATGATATAATTATTTTAGGGTTTCTCTCTTTTTTCGTCTCTCTTGTGTCCAGCACCTGTTCACGCAGTGTGTGCAGGGAGGCCCCTGGACGTGACGTAATAACGCTGTCATACTTAGGGGAGCCGGGGGCCCCTGCATACAGTCACATCTGGGACTAGGTGCTGCTGGCAATTAAGATGGCAATTTTTAAAGGAGAACCCCGGCGTGATCTGTGTATCTGCTAAAATGTAACATTCTCAACTTGTATAAGTTAATGGTAGATGCAACTTATTTAGGAAATAGGACAGACTGTATAGGCGAGCATCGCCTATCTGGGGTTAACCATATTTACTTTTTATGTTCCCGGTTGTCTTAGGAGAGTGTATCAAGACCGCAGTCACCACCGCGGGTATTTTATATGGGCTCCAGCTCGGAGGTATTTTCTACATATATAACTTTCTAAAGATATAAGTCTTCCCATCAGCGGACTCTTCATTTTATATTTATTTATTTTACACCAATGGTATATGTTTGAGGTTGAAGCCATGTGTTGAGAGACTTTCATTTTTAAAACCCATATACTTCCTCCTACAATATGTTTGTAATGACAATTACTTTTACTGCCCCCGGTTGTCTTAGGAAGATGTACCAAGCGCCGGATCAGCACCTCCAGGAGTACATTTGGATTCCAGCTTGGCGGTAAGTATTGTCTAGGTATACAGCTTTCTAAACATATAAATCTTCCCATCAGCGGACTCTTCACAGATTGAATATGGTTGAGGTTGATGGGGCTTGTTAGCGGTGGGTGGTCTACACCAACAGCGAGCTGGGTGGAGGGAGGGCTGGAGCAAAGATGAAATCCAGTACTTCTCAGGTACCAGATGCAAACATCCGATCTCTATTATCTGTCTGCTAATATGGGTCATTTCTATATCTGACCTTGAGAAAACTATTCTGTTCAGTCGTCACAATGACCGAAATATACTGTCTCCCGTTTTCTTTCTTGTCCTGGATTCATAGAACTCCCTTCCACTTACTTGTATACGTATGAATGGAAGAGGTGTAACATAATCTACAAGAGTAGATCAGTTAGATATGAATATTCCCAACGGTCTGTGAGGTCATTTTGGTGAATGATGTTTGAGAACAGAGATGTCTCATGTTTATAATGACATTTACTTTTTCTGCATCCTGTTTTCTTAGTGTTGTGCACCAACACCGGATACAGCTTTAGAAAAATATCTTCTGAATTACACCTTTAAGGTATGTTCTAGATATACAACTTTTTAAAATATAAGTCTTCCCATCAGTAGACTCTCCATATTATATTTATTTAACACAGATGGAATATGGTTGAGGTCATGGGCCTTGCTGGTTGGTGATGGTTTGGTGGTGGGTGGTCTACAGCAATGTGTACATATCAGATATCTATTATGCTCCTGTTAATATGAATAATTTCTATATCTGCACCTGATAAAACTATGCTGCCCAGTCATCACAATGTATAAAATATTCTGTCTTCTTCTTACTCACCCACTTGTATGAGTATGAGTGGATGAGGTGTAAAGTAATCTCCTTCAGTAGATCATTTCGACCTGAATAGATCTGACAGTTCATAAGGCCACTATGGGGAAAGATGTTTGAGAACAGAGATCTCACATCTATAATAGAGTTCTCTGGAATCAAATTGAATAAGAAAAGGTTCCGTACAGAGAGTGCTTGTTATGTGGCCATGGTGCACTGCTGGATGACTGACAGTGATGCCTCAATCCCTGACCATGGTGATAGTATGGTGATGGTGATAGTATGATGTTTAAGGGCAAGTTACTCCGCCCAGTGCAGAAACACAGGGCCAGGCCAGTGCCTCCTATAGAGAAGCACATGGCAGCAATCTGCACCCAGGAACTTCTAAGATAAGAGAATTATACAGGTCACTCTTTCTTGCTTTAAAGACATAAGAAGTTGGGCAGTCAGGTGACATTTTTCGGACTTTGAGGTCATTACTCATAAGATCTGGTTGACCTGCTGTCATCATATTGTGAATGTAGCAAAGGAGGCAGAGTTAGATTAAGGATTTGGGGGGCCCAGGGTACTTAAGAGAGGGGGGCCCTATGGTCTAACGTTAACAGCACAGTGCCATCATTCAGGGAGAGAGTTACTAAGTCACATAGTTCTAAACCTACTACAATAATACACTATTAAATGTCATGTGTGTATGTATATATATATATATATATATAAAATCATATATATATATATATATATATATATATATATATATATATATATAATAATAATGTAGTAATGTAGTAATCTATGTATGAAATGTAAAATTTACACAAATTCAAATTTGCAATATCATCCTAGACCCTAGTAACTCCTACTCTTGTTATAACAATTCACTGGATTTTCTCTGTATTCATTTTAAAAACCCATATTCTCTCTCTGTAATAACATTTACTTTTTCTGCTCCTTGTTGTCCTATTAGTGCGCACCAAGACTGGAGTCACCGCCCCCAGGATTTTATCTGGATAACAGCTCGGAGGTATTTACTAAGATACAACTTTCTAAAAATATAAGTCTTCCCATCAGTGACCACTTCACATTATATTAATTTTACACAGATGGAACATAATTGAAGTTGAGGCCATTGGGCCTTGGTGGTGGTGGCGGTGGGAGGTCTAAAGCAACAGCAAGCTGGGTGGAGGGGTGGAGGGGTGGGGCAGAAAAATGGAATCCAGATCAGATACCAGGTACAGCAGAGGATATGTGGAAAAATCAGATTTCTATTATGCTTCTGCTTATATGAGTAATTTTTATATCTGGGCTTGCAAAACATTTAGATTTCTGTTGAGAACATGACAAAATATCCTACCCCACACTTGCTGCCTAGGTGTGATCTTTGGCTCAAAACTATCCTTTATTCCCCACATCCCATCTCTATCTCTCTGACCCCCTGACCAACATTGCTGTGTGACTGGATCATATAGCCCACTGAGCACTTTTTACAGTTGCAATCTGACCAATATACAATATATAGCACTTAACCTCATGTATCAAACTTACATTGTCCCATAGGTTGTAAGCTTGTGAGCAGGGTCCTCTTACTTCTCTGTCTGTCTGTATTACCCAGTACTGTTTTATTACTGTGTTTGTATCCATTTGTAAAGCACTATGGAATATGCTGGCGCTATATAAATAAATGATGATGATGATAGTACCAGAGGTAGCAAAAGTCAACACAAAGCCCAGGAGTAGAGCTGGACATCGGGAAATCTTCTACCTCCTGATAAAATTGATCTCTTTAGGATCGAGTGTTTGATTCCTGAGGGTTTCCCATTTCATGCAATGTTTGTAAATATCTGCTAAATTACACTATCAGCTACTATGATATCCTACTATTAGTCTGGGGATGGTCTTCTCATTTGTTTGGTTCACGTGAAGTGCTATCCTGTTTTACGAGTACTAGGAATGTATCTTTGGCTGTAGCTCCTAAAATTTCAGTCCATTATTGGTATTTGGCTTCCGCATGTAGATTAATATAACAGACGCAACACAAATATAATCTGCCTTGTTTGTTAAACCATGCGCATGTCCTTTTGGCTTTGTCTACCTGTTTCTTTTATTAAGCTGACATTCTGCTATCTATATGTCCTCTTTTTAATTTCTGTCCAATGCCGTCTACTTCTACTACTGGGAATGTCTTGTTATGATTGGTTACTGCAAGTTACAGCTCATCTGTGATATCTCCATCAGCTTAAAAAAACAAAACAACTTAATGCACATGCAGCCCCAGGAGTGAATTGCGTAAAACTAATGGTTGCTTCATGGTTAGGATATTGTACCTGTGTACATGGTTTACCCCATTGTGTAGTCATTCTTTTCATATGCATACATTTTATCAACAGTCAGAATTCTCAGCATCTGATGAAGTGAAGACAACTGAAGATGCTGGATGTGAAGTTCCCATCAATGAGGTATGGTGGCTTTTTGACTTCATATTTAGATGGATTCTATTATCCTCTGCAAAAGGTCTGATTGGCGGAAACAGATAGATCAGGGGGTGGCTTTGCTAAGTGCAGATAAGGCGCACAACTGTGTCTAGTTTTGCACTGTTATTTTAATGAGCTAGTTTGGGAGGAGAAGCTGCTTTTAGGGAAGCAACTGAATGTTTTGATGTTTGTATATGAGCCTTAGAGCTTCTGTAGTTCATCACATGACTTTATTAGAACACATAATGGTGAAGGAAGCTGGTAAAATTCATTATGTCCGCACAATTTGTGCTCTTTAATTTAGTTACATTCAGAGGAGGGAATTCAATTGACAGCATTACTCGTGAGAATAACGCGTTCCTTGCACTATTAATGTTACTACGGTAATAGTGCACATTATTACCGTTAGTACGGTAATCTCAACATTGATTTTTGCTTGCAGCTCTGAAAGCCTTGAGTAGAGAGCCGCGTTAAAATTATCGTACTAACGATAATAGGGCGTGGGCTGCGTTATTCTCACGAGTAACGCTGCCAATTAAATTCCCCCATAGAACATCCAGGCCTGCGATAATAACTAATCCTTGTTACATTTACTAAGATCAGTATCAGTTTTCTTAGCAGGCTTGGACTCAAACTTTTTCCCCCTACAGAATACACATGAGAAACAGACAGCAACAGAACGTCTTCATGCTCTATGCAGCTTGGTCTCAGACTGTACACCATCCCCACCAGAAAGACCGCATGCCTCAATTGACAACATCCCTTCTTCCGTTCCCGTGGTCATCACTACATCACCGCAGGTGGACACAAGAGAGATCACCATCGAGAATGATGCACAAGCAGATTTTTCATTCTTCTGTTTGTGCTCATGGTGCTGCCTTCCAGCAGACCAGCAGCAGCGGAGGCAACAGCAAACATCTGGCCCCCGGAGATCTCGTCTTCAGTCCCTGTGGAGGTGGATTCGTAAAAGATGTGGAAGGGTGGTTTCTGCGAGCAACATCAGTGGAAACCAAGACAATGGCAGCGCTGGGAACTGAGACATACCATCATGCGGCATACAGGGTGAGCTCATGTCTTGCACTGAAGGGTTAAGTTGTTACATAGTCTGATTCTACACATACTAACCTAGGAAACACCTATATTGTACTGATGCACTATCCACAATGTTCTACACATATATACACCAAGAAAATAATAATCAGATTCTGTTGGCTGAATCCCAAGGATTCAACTGAACACAAATCTTCCTAAACCTGCTAGGAGTTATCCACATTTTAATCCAAATTCAGGATTCTGTACATCAATATATTTTACATATAATACATTTTCCACATTTAGAAATATAGCTGTAACATAAGTCTTCTAGTTTTACTCTTTCCTTCACCATCAGCCATCTAAAGATACAATATATTTACATAAATTAGTGGTCTTAAGTATGGATTTAACCAAATCTACCAGAGATCTTTAATTCTTCATATAAAACCTGCACATACTACAAATGTATTAGAAACATGAAATTATCTGATAGAAGAGGACTGGTGACTGTATCCGTCAGTGCAAGACATTTCCCCTGTTCATGAGCACGGAAAGATGGACACTGTTGCTGATTTAACACCAGATGTTTCATATAGATATATAGATATATAAATATATAGATCTATTTGTTTCATTTAGATATACAGATATAGATGTTTATGTATTATGCTTAAAATATTGGTAGTTACAAAAAAACAAAAAAAACAAAAAAATTATTATAAGAGTAAGGGAGGGCTGGGATTAGAAGTGATATAAACACTGAGGGTGCATGTAGATGAAAAGGTTAAGGTGACTGGCGGGTCAGGTTCAGGGCAGGATCATGCGTCCTCCCTGGCAGGTCATCGAGTGTCCCCTGCACGATTGCCTCAAATTTAGTTGACCCAGGTCAGCGAGCAGGTCCAGTCGCGGTCGGCTGACCGTAGTTTGTTTACTTTAGCACTGTTGGTGGATGCGGGGACTGCGGCTTCTGGTTCGGGGAGCTCTCTTTCTGTTTCTCCCTCTGCAGGTTCGGCTGGTTGTGTGACATCAGGTCAGAGGTCTGGGCGTGCTTCTTATGCGGAAGCCGCATCTACGGCCCTGGTGGGCCCGTCATCACGTGTGGAAGGTGGTAGTCGTGGATCAGTTGGTGAGCATGCCAGTAGGGTGTCTGGTTCTAGCTCTGATTCCAGCTCTTCTACCTCTGGGAGTGAGGTTCCGGACAGGTCTGGGAGGGCAGACACAAGATTGATGAAGCTCCTGGAGAGGAAGTTGTGTAGTACCTGCCATAGGGCGGGGTTGGAAGGTGTTGGTTCCAATGAAGGAAGCAGGATATTGAGGGACGATGTGGTGCGCTGTTCCAATACAGCCGTCAGGGGGATATTAGGTGCCGGGTGTGTGGTAAGATAGGCACAGGTTGTTTTGTGGATATGTTTGCCATCACTAATAAGGCTACAGATGATTTGGCAGCATCAAGGTCACGCTCTGGCGTGTTGACGAGGCATATCGAGAAATTGTCATACCTAATTATTGAAATTGACACTGTTGCAGGGTGTTGTAAGCTTCCAATGGAGGAAGTAGCTAAGTTGAGGGGTGTGATTGATTCGTTTCAGGGTGAGTGTAAAGTGCAGTAAAAACAGGTGCAGTCACTGCTTGGCCTGCTTAATTTTGCTTGTAGAGTGATACCCATGGGTAGGGTTTTTTGCCAGAAGTTAGAGAGGGCTACGGTTGGGATTACAAAAGCAAGGCATTTTGTGAGGCTATCCAAGGAAATTAGAGATTATATGGCTATGTGGTGCATGTTCTTGGAAAATTTTAAATGAGTTTGAAGCTGCTTTGTTTCGGCTTGAGTGTGTAAAGGCTTTTTCATGGCTTTCAGAAATACAACAGAGGGATTGAATGAGACCGAGGTGATATAAACACTGAGGGGGCAGGCAGAGGAAAAAGTACAGGCATACCAGGAGTTAACTTATCTGGGTTGTGGTAGAAATCTGAGTTATCCAATCAGTGGAGCCGGAAGGGGAGGGGTTTGCTTTCCTGAGGAGGCTTATAACATATAGGAAAAGGATGTGACTTCCTCTTGCCGGATAGATTTGTTAAGTGAGTATGGGCTCTCTGCTGTCCTGGTAAGTATTGCTACATAAACTGTTTTTTCACTGTGTTTTTTAACTGTGTTATACTGTTTTTGGTATTGCATTTATTGCTGTGATCGTGTTTATTTAAGTTGTATTTTCAGTGTTCTTTTCTTTTCACATTTCTTCCCAATCCATTCTCCTCCTTGTTTTCTCCACCTTATCTTTTTCCCCTAGTTCTTGTCCCTGCCCCCCCCCCCTTTCCCCTCTCTCTTTTTCTTGTTTGTTTTTTGTTACCTTTTCCTTCCCCCATTATGCTCCGGGCCAAGAGAGTTAGGGTTCCACCCCACCGCCTCCCTGAGGCTTGTTCCCCCCCCCCCTCGGCCCTTAGTAAGCGGCGAGCCCAGATCCGGGCCTCGCCGACGGGTGTTTCCTCTTCCACCCTCTCGGGTAGTGGGGTGGGTGTCCCCGGCGGTTCCGCTGCGGCCGCGGCGGCTAGAAAAGTTTATGCGCATGCGCGACGACGCGCACGCACGCAGACGCGCGCGCATGCGCGTCAGTCCATCCCGATTCCGGCGGCCATGTTAGATGCTGGCGCTCCAGGAGCGCCCGTGGATGCCCCTGCAGCCCAGTAGAATTGACAAGGTTGTATAGGGATATGTCTCCTGCTCCCGGTGGTTATTGGCTTAGACATAGTAATGGTTTTCCCCTTACAAAGTTTCAATTTTCAGCGGTATTCAAAATATGCGTGGTTAAGCTTGGTTTGAGTGCAGCGGACTATGGGACGCATTCCTTTAGGATAGGGGCAGCTACGGTAACGGCAGAAGAAGGTGTGTCTGAGCAGAGCATTATGGCTTTGGGTAGATGGAAGTCTAAGTGTTTTAAGCGGTATGTCAGGCCAGCTGTGGCGCTCTAGCCTTAGACAGGGCGATGTAATAAGGCTGACCTATGACGTTGCGTTGCTTACCTTGTTGAAAGGGAGCGCGGAGGGTTTTGCCATTTCTTTTCTCCGGGGGCCTGATTGGCGGTGGCACCCCGGGGTTTCCGGTTTTACCTCCGCATGGGTCACCCTGCGTTATGCGCGAATGTGGCATTTTTTTGTTTTCAGTATTAATTATGTTTTTCGTTTTGCCATTTAATTTACTACTAATAAATTACTCCATGTTACTAAAAGACACAGAGAGTAGGTTTGGGCGCCCTTTAGAACTTGCAATTCACCTTGGGGGGAATGACCTGGGTAAGTGGTCCAGTTTAGAGCTCATTGAACATATAAGATCTGATGTCGGGGCCATTAAGTTACATTGGCCAACAGTTCACCTTACATGGTCCGATATTATCCCTAGGCGCAATTGGAGAGGGGCGGATAAACCAGCACGGATTGAGAAAGCTTGTGGGAAGGTAAATAGGGCGGTTCGGAAGACCTTTCAGGAAGTAGGTGGTGGCTGCATTAGTTATCCGTCCATAAGGGCTGTGTTGACGCAGTACTATAGGCCCGATGGTGTACATTTGTCTGATTTGGGTATGGCATACTTTATAGAGCAGATATTTGGTTTTCTTGTTTGGCTATGAGAGGTCTGTTGGTGGCGGGCTGCGGTTCCTGGTGGGAAACCTTAGCTGTGGCAGTAAGCAGCGCAATCAGCGGCCATTTTGTTACATTGAAGGCGTAGTAGGCACTCTCCTCTTAAAGGGATTGGGCAATTAGCAGAATAGCACTTCGGGTTTAAGGGGCTCCGCTTAGGCGGGCGGGCCTCAGCTAATATGCCAAATGGGGGAGTTTGGCATTTTACGCCTAGTCGAGTCCAAATTAGTTTGGACGGAATTTACAACTAGTAGGTGTGGCCTGGATGCTGATTGGTCTGTTTATGTTGGCCACCAATTTTTCCCCAGCAGGTTTCGCCTATAATAAATTCCTGACCTTTCAAACGCCAATTCAAGTCTCTGTGTCGTTATTTTAGTTGTTAAGTTAACTCTGGTAAAGGTTAAAGATGGTATAGAAGGTTGTCCACCATAAGCGGTTTACAGGTGAGTTGTTAGCTTCATCTAGATCGGCAATCGGTTCAGGGTTACTTCACAGAAATGTTGTGGTTAAGAATGATAACATAGCTTGTAAGATCCATAGATTGAAGACTGATCCTTTGGGTAGGGGGCGGTGGATTACCTAGCATCGTAATCAGGATATTGCAGTTTGCCCGCTTGAGTTTACAAGATTGTATAGAGATATGTCCCCTGCTCCTGGTGGTAATTGGCTTAGGCACCATGATAGGTACCCCCTTACGAAGGTCCAGTTTTCCGCGGTCTTTAAGAATTGTATTGCTAAACTTGGATTGGATACAGCAGACTATGGGACTCATTCTTTTAGAATAGGAGCGGCTACAGTAGCGGCGGAGGAGGGTGTGTCGGAACAGAGTATCGTGGCTTCGGGTAGGTGAAGGTCTAAGTGTTTCAAACAGTATGTTAGGCCAGCTGTTGCGCTTTAGGCTTAATAATGCAATGTGGTAAGGCTGACCCATGACATGCGTTGCTTGTCTTGTTAAAAGGAGGCGTGGAGGGATTTGCCATTTCTTTTCCCCGGGGGCCTGATTGGCTTGTGGCACCCCGGGGTTTCCGGTTTTAGCTCCGCATGCGTCACCCTGCGTTGCGCGCAAATATATAGTAGTTTCTTTCTCTAATACCATGTATTATGTCTTGAAATTTGTTTTATGTGCATTTTACTCCATGTTGCAGGTTTACGGCAGGATGGGAAGCATTTTTGGCTGGTCGGCCATTCATTTGTTTTTTGGGCCGGTAAGAGTGGTCCTGCTCATGATTTGAGCAAATTTCCCCGGGCAGATTCAGTTAGATGGTTAGGTTTTAGGGGTTTACGTTGGGCGACGCTATTAAAGATTCTAAGGGATAGCGAGATAAAGTTTGGGTGCCCTTCAGTGCTTATAATCAACACTCTAGGCACCCAACCACCATGGCATTACTAGTGTTCTGTATTTAATAAATAGGCCTCTTTACCCCAAATTAATAGCATTCTCAGCATTAATAGTTAAACAAACCCAACCCCCCCCCCCCCACCCAACCAGTCCAAAACAATAAATTAGTACACATTTAATAATTAGGATATTTTACCCCAATCAGCCCGGCATTAAATTAATATACTTAAATACTTAAATAAATACTTAAATTTAATAAATAAGCCTCCTACCCCCCAAACAGCCCCAACCTTAAATTAATAGCTCCCATGTTTAATAATTAGGCCTACTCCCCCCTAAAAACCCCAACAGTATATTCTTAGTGTTTATGTTTAATAAATAAACTTCCTTCCTCCCAACCTTCCCCAACATTAGATTAATAACATTCCGATTTGATTTTTAAATCAATTACACCCCCACCAGCCCAAAAATTAAATTAATAGCATTTCCATTTAATAAAAGGTCTATTTCACCCAACCAGCCTCAATATCAAGTTCATAACGTACTATTTTCCACCATATTTAATTGCAGATGTGCTGGAAACAACATACTTTGCATTGCTGGGGAATGGGGTATTTTCTGTGGTAAAGAGCTGGCTAAGTCCTGATGATCTAGCAGCTTCAACCTTTTCTTTTGGGCTGCAAAATGTTGTTGCAGCTCTTGTTGTCTAGTAGCTTGGGTCTTTTCCTCTAGACTGCCACTCCTGTAGCATGTAGTCTGACAGCTTGACTCTGGGTAATGGGGATGACAAAAACCTGTCCACATCCCATGACCAATATCGTTTCCCAGGAGCACATCTCACATTTATTTGCCAGCTCCCCAATCAAGACGTACCCTCACCGTGGGTACTTCGAGTCCATCTGGAACTGTGACTTTGGCAGTCTAGCCTGGCAATGCTGCAGCAGGTTCAGCAAGGATGGGGGGCTCACCACAGTGATTGAGGTCCCTGAGACTCTCAGGCCTTCTCCCTGCAATGGTCCAACTTGGGTGCTTCCACCTCTTTTTGGGTGTCTTTTTGGCCTCTTCACTGAGTCACTTTTCTCTGTGACATACGCCACTGGACTTTCTGGGGCAAGAACAATCTTTTTAGGCCCACCTCCCTTAGTCGGGTATGCAAGTCAGCCTGTGGGACAGTCTGGCCTTAGGTGACCGGTTTTCCCACAGCCATAACACTTCCTATCCAGTCTAGTCTGATGACTTCCAGGAACAGGGTGGAATTGCAGCTAGCTACAAGCACCTGGGTTAGTGGCTACTGTTAGGATCTGCCTCATGATGCTGCTTTAGCTCCTGCCTCTGGGACTATATTTATTATTATATTGACCCTGCAGTACCTGTGAACCACCAGAGGTGCTGTTATTCTGCCTTCTCTTCTCACTATCAGGGACTACTAGCTGCACTATGTTAATCATTCACACCTGATTGTTTACTATATATGCCTGCCTCTCCCAGTTTCCTTTGATAGTCATTAATGTTTCTGTGCCTGTAATGTTTATTTACCCTTGGACTAACTGCCTTGCTTTTTCTCTTTTCCTGTGGAAATCCTTGCTTAGCCAGTTTCTGCTTTTCTGTAAGCATTTAGCATTCATCTCTATCTTGTCAGTTGGAGGTAAACCTGATATTTGCCTTATACCTGGAAGTCTGTTTATTCACTGATCTGGCCTGTGTTTAACTTGCATCACATGGACTGTGTTTTCCACTACATTAAACAGTTTAATACTTTCAATATATTTCTGGCTCCGTGGCTTTAATTGGACAGAACGAATAATGAACAGAGGTTCATGTTAGAAGGACAAATTAGCACTCCTTATGTTAATTAAAATATAACTTTTAATGATTATTGTTTAATAATGACATCCTCCCGGAAAACAAGGTGAAATATATTAAAATAACTTACAAATACACACATACATACGTGTGATAAAAACAAAAACACCAACTGATAGGGATCTATTATATAAGGAAATAGTCTGGTGGATACAAAGAGTATCTTGTATAAAACCTTTTTTAGCAAACCATTTACTGGTAAGTGGTGGTTGGTAAGAAGACAAAAATGATTTGAAGAGTAATTGAGAACCGTGTCTCTTATTGTGTTGGTGTTACAAGCCTTCTAGTCACCACTGTAACAAATGTAGCAGGCAGATAACGGAGTAAGGTACTGGATCTTAGTGAATTTAATAAGGGGAACCCCCTAGCTCAAAAAGGTCTTAGCTTGTGTGATGCTATTGGTAAGTTTTTAATACAAGGCTTATTCTGGATTATTGACAGTATGAAGCACTACACCATAGCGCATCTATACTGAGGCTGGTGTGCTTCCTGCACTGTGTAATATTGTCAGCAATAATAAAGGCAGATAGCTCATTGCCAGTAATGGCTCTATGTTACCAGAAAAAGTCCCTGATATAAAACAATTGACAGTCTCTATAGTAGACACTGTTCACAGCAATTATACATTTAGGTGCATCTATGATAAGGCTGGTGCAATTCCTGCAATGTATGACCTTGTCAGCTATACCACATGTAATGAGCTCATTACCAGTAACAGCTCTGTGGTACTGAAAGAGTTCCCTGATATGAGTGAGCTTATGTGTAGTCTCCGTGAAAGACAATAGTCTCAGCAGCTGAGCTAGTTTTATCTGGCTAACAAAAGATCCCCTATTGTAGCTAAGAACCGTTATGTTCAGCCAGTGGGATCAGATGCTACGATTGACATACTGTCCAGCCAATAGTGAATGGGATTACCGTGACATCACACGCTGGGAAGGCCATTCATAGGCTGATAGAGACAGCTGGTCTCTCCACAGGAGAATCCCTTGTGGGTATCGAATCAGAGGAGGAGAAATAATGATAGACAGATGAGCCAGCCAATGCCTGTCCTTGGAGCATTTTGGATTAAAATAAGATCCTGCAGACCAAGGATTAATATGACAGCGATAAGGATGATGTTAAACATGGTAAGTAATCACTTTTTCTACTGAATATCAGTATAGATCATGAATAATGATAACAAATAACATGCAGACTGTTTTAAATAACGGGAATGCGATAAGCTGGATCTCTCTTGCTGTTATAATATCAGCAGGAAATAGCTGATAAAGTGTGCCTTCCATATTGTTAAGTTGTCAAAGTAATATTACTTGGCAGATCAGAAAATCTATATAGGGAAAACCCTTCTAAGTGTGATATAAGAGAAAGAGGGCATCAAACTGGAGGAATAAAATATGTACATTCTTGATGCACTTGGATTAAATAGCAGATCAAATAAAACAGGTATACATGTGACAACTGGGATTGTACTGACAAAAGATAGTACTTGTGACAGTTCATATAGTCACAGACCTGTCTGAATTTTTTTTTTTAAGATATCAAGAATGCTTATAATAAATTCCAGAAATGCCACCAGGAAGGTTGGAACTGTTGCTGGATTGCCCAAGAGAGAATGATAAAATGTTTCTCCTTTTCATAGGCCATTCTGGCCAGTAATTAGGACGATAATCTTCTGAAGCAGTAACACTTGAGGAATATCACAGAAAGCAGGCATAGCTGTTATTTTCATTGAGGCCGAGAGGTTGTACAGAATTAAGCAGAAATATCCATTTGTTTTCTGTCTGCAGGAGTATTCTGTCTTGGTCTCCGCCTCTAATGCCCATTTTTATGCTTTCAATTCCTGTGACAGTGAGCAAACGAAAGTCACCGTTGTGTGTCAGATGAAAATGTTTGGCAATAGGTGTTATGTTTCTCATTCGTTCCTTATCACGTGTAAAGTTCCGAATGCAGCCAACATGTTCTAAAATGCGCTGTTTCAGTGGGCGATTGGTCTTCCCCATATACTGTTTATTGCATGGACAGGAGAGTAGGTACACAACTCCCTGAGTATCACACGTTATGAAGTTGTCTATCATATGTGTAGAACCATACCTATCTATGACTGTATAGGTTTTTTTCATATAAGGACAAGCTTTACACCTGCCACATTTATGTGAACCTTTGAATTTATTTTCAGGTTTCAGACTATATGAACTGTCACAAGTACTATCTTTTATCAGTACAATCCCAGTTGTCACATGTATACCTGTTCTATTTGATCTGCTATTTAATCCAAGTGCATCAAGAATGTACATATTTTATTCCTCCAGTTTGATGCCCTCTTTCTCTTATATCACACTTAGAAGGGTTTTCCCTATATAGATTTTCTGATCTGCCAAGTAATATTACTTTGACAACTTAACAATATGGAAGGCACACTTTATCAGCTATTTCCTGCTGATATTATAACAGCAGAGAGATGTTCTTCAATTCATAAAATTCTTTGGTGTTGGCTGCTAGACTGGCGCTTCTGCCAGGGTGGCCAAACCACTACATTTTGATTTGCCAACTGGGCCGCTACTTCAAATATTATTGTGTTGTGGTCCAGTACCAATTTTTTCACCCTCTGTGTGCACCGGCGAGACAACTGCTCCCTGCAAATTAAACCATTTAAATCCACCCAGGTCTTGACACCAGATCCATTCACACATCTCATCACGAACTGCCACAGCTGGTTAGCAAATTCCTCATGGTTGATGAGAAGGCTTCTGCCAGATCCTCACATTTCTGCCAGTAGGTTCCTGGGGTAATAATGTAGCACTTAAAGAGAACTTTCTTTACCACTTCAGAGTCTGCACAGTCATCTGGGGTCAATACACAATAGGCCTCTAATGCACGCCCTTGCATTGTAAGGACCAAATAATTGACCCACTCCTTTTTGGACAAAGCATGGAGTTTAGAAATCATTCCAAACACCTGCAAGTGTAAATCACTGTCTCCAACACCGTCCTCAAATTCGGTAAAGTGACAGGACCCAAATCATGGTGCAGCAGATGATGACTTTTTACTGTACAATTTTTCTTGCTTTGCACAGGATTTCGAGATCTACCTTGGACATTGCGGTGTAGTTAACCATCTTTTGCATTCCCTTGTGTGGAAGGAGCTCTTCACTTGAGTAACTCGGCTCTCCAAAAAAAAACCCCTAGCATTATCAAATTGCTTGTCACCAGTTATAAACTGTGACTGGATGGGCTTACTCTGCTACCCAGTGTTTGGAGAGGGAGATCTTAAACAGTTTAGTTGGGTTTCCTTCTTACTGTCTGTATCTGGCTGTTACTGACCACTTCTACTGGTGTCACCTGTCAGCAGATATTCACCGACTGTGAATGCCAACTGCACATGAGTTGTAGGAGAATAGTGTTGCCACCAGCTGTCCCCAGGCTCTTTGAGCTCCAGTATGGTGCTCTGCAGACTGGGACTCCTGGATTCATGTGTGAATCTAGGAGGCGCCTCTGCAAGTCTCCTCCAGAAGCCACTGAACTACAGCTGCCAGCGGAGTTTACACACAGAGAGCTACTGGCTCCTACTTTATCCAGGGGCTGCTCCTGCAGCCCCCACTGTACCATCAGGGATTGGAGACCCCTCCGACACTCCAGTCATCCTGTACTTACAAATGGGAACCGGAGTGGAGGAATTAAAGCTCTGGCTGAGCTCCGATCCTCACTGGACCAGCAGTGGGGTGAGAAGCAATTTCTTTTGTTTTATACACATTTGAAATAACATTTTAAAAACACACATATCACTTTATACATTTCTACTCCTGGGCTAACCCTTTCAGCGCCAATATCTACATTTATATATTTATTAAAATACACTTTAAAATACATTGCACCTCCAGCACATAGCACTGGGGGGTTAACCCAATTGGCACCGCAGCATTGGAAGGGTTAATCTTTACACAGATGGGAAACCAGCCACAGGGTATGGTAAAATCTACTAACTACATCTTATTAAGATCAGAATTATGCAATCACTCTGCCAGTGTGTTCAAATTTAATATAATCCTACTCTGTTGTACAGTATCTGACAGTTCACATTTTCCCAAGAGTTATATATATATATATATATTTTTATATATATATATATATATATATATATAAAACTTCCAAGTTCAAATATAATATATATTTTCTATACTTTCCGATGCCTTGTGTTTTATATGATATTATACTTTCTTCACATTCCTTACATTGTACTACCACATAATTAATTATACTTTTATTAAAATAACCAATTGTTTAGTAATTCCCATGATGTTCATTATTCATTTTGTATCTCAGAGACAACAAAATTTAATCTGCAGGAATGAAACATGTTAAATGTTATCTAGATGTAAAATAAATTCCCTGATTAAGTAGATACAGTGTTTTTAGAGTCTTATTCTTTGTCTTAAACTGATTTGGATATTCCAGTCCTCATGTTCTCTCCAATCTATTAACTGCTACAGCTGTTGTACACGTGTATGCTGGTGCCCTATCATGTATATATATTCTTTAAAAGTCCCTTTCTGTTGAATATTGTGATGCCAAGACAATACACTGTCAT
The DNA here is from genome assembly GCF_038048845.1 of Mixophyes fleayi. Classification (NCBI taxonomy): domain Eukaryota; kingdom Metazoa; phylum Chordata; class Amphibia; order Anura; family Limnodynastidae; genus Mixophyes; species Mixophyes fleayi. The sequence goes on from NC_134413.1 coordinate 72,446,846, forward strand.
GATAGTGATATGCTGCAGCAGAGGAGCACCTAAATCTGCATTACCACCTAATTGTTGCATGTTATCATGTTACTCACCTGCTCCTCCTCTCTCTGGAGCCCCGGGGCCTGCTCCATGCACAAGTGTTTCCCGTGGTTCCGTGGTTCATCTCACAGCTCTGACTAAATTGACATTTTGGCGCAGGGCCAAATTATGCAATCGACTCACCCCGCCCCCTTTTGATCTCCCCGAAGTAGAAGTATGAGTAAGCAGGATGATCAATCAGGAGTTGAGTCATGGAGATTGTGGCTTCTGATTGGACCTCCTGCTCACAAGCCACTGCCACAGCCATATGTACACGGAGGAGCCAGAAACGAAGGTGTCCCGGGAAAAGCGGCTGCATAGAGCAGACCCTGGAGCTGGAAAGGGGCAAAAAGGTAATATGTAACAATTATTTGATAATGCAACTTTAATCTCAATTATGTCAAGGCTTTTTAGGTGGTTTCACTATACCCAATGTATTGTTTTTAGTGACAAAGCCCTGTATAAAATAAAATCCTTTCAGAAGCATAATTAAAGGGGTTTCCAACCATCACATGTATTTAATGGCTTGTATAGGCTTTACTCCAAGTTTTAGTAAATACACAACTTTTACGTCCTGGTTTCCCTCTGTACGTTTAACGCGTGAGGTGATACCACGGGGCAGAGCTGTGTGTTTGTGTTGCTCTGCTCTGCTTTCTGTATAATTGTACCCAGTGAGCAGCTTTATGTTGTATCCTGGGGCAAGAAAACAATCCACTCTCCCTGATGTTATAAATACATGGCTAAAATCACGGAAGGAGGCTACTAAGAAAATAAATGCTTGTAGTATCATTTTCAGGATGGTGTGTACAAGATAAAATAAAGCAATCTGAAGGTGGAACAAACAAGCAAAACATCGCACAGCTGGTATTTCAGTACATAGACATCAAACTAGGTGGAGCTTGATCTGCTCTAGTGGGGAATGCAAAATATCTTTACCATCGCTGTATAAAGGAAATGTATATATTGGGGTCATTTAGAGTTAGACGTACGTCATTGTTTTCATAAGATGTGTATTTTCATACTGCAATGATTCTAAAATCCAGAAAGTATATGTCCATATATAGAGTTATTTATATCGCTGACATCCGTCCGCCTTTGTCTGGAAAAGCAGAATAAGGATGTGCAGGGACTAGCATGCATGGGCTGAGCACAGTATGGGTGAGTTCATGTAATTGTAACATAACATCTGCAAATACGCCTTTTAGGGCTCGAACCTCATACAGGTATTAGATTTTTGGTGCAGGTATATGATGATGACTATCAGCCCTATTTAGCTGTTTCTAATTTGCTGATTGAGTATTGCGTAATTGACATTTCCATTTTTAATTACATTTTATATCTGCACCCCACTGGATCGGGGGGGGGTGGGGGCAGACCTACATTGGTCACAAAGAAACTGTTTTTGAGCTGCAGGCGTCTTGAGACTCAACATCAATGAGTAATTCCACTTTTTTGTGTACATTATTTCCAACGTACGTTTGGTGCGCAAATGCGTCCAACTCTGAATAAGCCCCATTATGTCTTTATTGTACTAGTTATGATTTTGTTGTATATGTTGTTATGTGTACACTGTGCATTTGGTTATTTTACCATTTCCATGCAATACATTTTCTAATGAAAGAATTGTGTCTGTGTTTTTCTTCTTACTGTAGCAATAACTAGATATTTATGTGGATAAGAAATTCCCTTGCTATGGGCATATTTCAAAAGAGCTTTATTCACTACACAGAGAGAGAGGGATGCAACACTTTTTATTGTAGCTATTTGTTTGACTGTACAAGTCAGCTTCTCTTAGGCAAAATAGATGTACACTGGGACCAGTACCTGTGCAATACCTGTCATTAATACCAATTGCAAAATCAGGACAATTTAATCCAATTGCCAATCCACTCAAACCATGCACAGTTTGCCAAGAGTTCCCCCCGATCAGCCCAAACACCTTTCTTAGTAGGTTCAGCCTATTTGACCAACACAAATTGTGACTGTTCAAGGAAAGGTCGGTGAGTTCTAAGGTTAAGGCAGCTCAGGGGTTATGGCTGCCCTCCCACCTCCTCCAGGTAAATCTTGGTCCTGCTCAGAATGTGGGAAATGTTTTCCTAAAATATTACTTCTTAAGTATCAGAGAAGTCATACCGTGAAGAAACCATATTACAGAATGTTGGAAATATTTAGCACATAATTCACTTCTTGTTGCGCACCATACAGGAGAAAGACCATGTCATACAGGAGAGATATTCTTGCTCTGAATGTGGTAAATGTTTTACACATATTCCAAATTGTTAAATATCAGAGAAATCACTTAGGGAACAGCCAAATTCATGTGCTGATGTGGGAAAGGGTTTCAAAGTAATTCAGAAAGGTATTGTATGTCAGAGAAGTAATGAAGGGGAGAAACGTTATTTTATGCCCTGAATATGGGCATGCTGTCTGGATGTCCCATGTGGCTATAAATGAGGTTGGGATTTCCTGCAATGGGTTGGCAGTGGTCTTCTCCTGGGCCTGCTGTGGTGTTGGTAGGAGCAAGAAAGGGAACATGCTGGCAGTTTATTGATGGCCAATGTATGTGGCCCCATGCAGACTCAGACATGAATGTTCAGCTGTGGTGGAGGGCAGCCGCTTGCTAAGTGTTTTCAACATCGGAAGACAGTTCAGGCATGGGAAACCTGCTTGAAAAAGACATAACAAATTAAATATAGATACAAAGCATCCCTGACTAAGGAGACATCCAGACAGGGAGGCAGCATTATTATTGGAGAATGGGTTTAAGAATGTTTTTAGAGTTCCTTATAGGGAGTCCAAAGAGTTGAAACTGTACGGATATTTGATGTCAGCCATGCATTATGCACTGTAAATGGTCCCTAAAACAAAGCCCAGAATATTCAGCCTAATTCATCATTTGTCAATTCCAAAGAAAGATTCGGTGACTAATGGGATCAGTAAGGAGACATGTTCTGCATCATACACCTCGCTTGATGCGGCCATTCTGTGAGAGGTATCTTCCTGAAGCTTTCACCTCCTTAAAAGAGTGGGTGCTAAGGGGGGAAATGGGAATCAAGTCAGTTATCCACTATCTGGACATTTTTCTTTTCATGTGACGAGACCAGCGTCTTATGAAAACCTATAATGAATGGGGATAGTATTGGGACAGTCATGCTCCTCAGATTTTGATGATCAGTGTCAGGACACCAGGGCATTAGAGTCAAGGCCCACAGAGTAGCCCTGGTACCTTGGTGTTCTTTGGATCACGCAGACAAAGAGGAGTGGTAGCTATAATAGTACCTTTATTACAGAAGGTGCAAACACAACTGTAACACAATAACTATATTAAATCGCCAACATCTAAAAACCTCCCCAACACATCCCCAGATAAAGATATGAGGAACCGTTACATATGTTTAAACAGTATTTCTTTGGCCGGGCTAAGTTGTAAAAAAGTCTCTGGTCCTGATGCTTTTGTCACAATAGCTCAGTACTCAGGTCTTCCAGATTCCTCCGATTTCTACACTTCTAGGCTTGCTGGTCCTGGCCTCCCGGCCTTATGTTCACTACCGAGATGTTAGCAGCCTGGACCCCTGTCACCCTACTCCTGTAGGCACACCAGGGGGTAAATGTATCAAGCTGAAAGTTTTCCGGCGGGTTTGAAAAACCAATCAGATTCTAGCTATCATTTATTTAGTGCATTCTACAAAATGAAAGCTAGAATCTGATTGGTTGCAATAGGCAACATCTCCACTTTTCAAACCCGCCGGAAAACTCTCAGCTTGATACATTTACCCCCAGATGTGCAGACTCACAAGTAGCTCCCATTGGGGCAGAGTTATACTGTTGCACGATGTTCAGCCAGAGATGTGCCTAGATGTAAAATTGTAATCAGGACACACGTTGGAGCTGGTAGGAGACAGATCTTCAATACCAAGCTCAGGATATCCAATAAACAACCCTTGGTCTCCTTGCAGTCTCTTTTTAAACAGTTCAGAATACCCACAGGTGAAATCCCGTCCTGTAAGGTTATCCCAAGTCCATACAGAATGCCATTGGCTCCCAAATCAGGGGTTGGATATGGGAGTGGAGAGAAGTCATCCCCACATGGGTTTCCCCCCAGCTGGTCTAGTGCATAGTAGTCTGACACAGTCCTAGAGAGAACAATAGAGTAGCAAACTGGTTACTGCAGGGCTTAATCCCAGATGATGAATAGCAACTTCCTGTTTCAATCCCTTCTATACATTTATGTTGTGAAAGGGGCTCCAGCTTCTCCAGACTTCCTGTCCTCACTAAGGGAGGGGGTAACTGGCCAGGATATAGTCCAGCAGACAATTTGTAGTCCAAAAGAGGCACATGGAGCCCACCTGGATATATATTTATGAACCTGTAGTTTTAGTCCATTGACTCTTCATTCAGAACCATATTATGAAATCCATATACTTCAACCAAATGAATCCACAGAGTCTTTATTATTATTATTATTATTATTATTATTATCATTTATTTGTAAGGCGCCACATGGTTTCCACAGCGCCGTACACAGTACAAACAGTAGACCATACAGGGCAAAACAGTACAGAACATTAAACATAAAATACCAATACTTCGTAAACTCCGGGCAGGCAAATACAGTAGAGACGGAGTGGAAGAACAGGTATGGAGACAGGAGGAAAGAGGGCCCTGCTCATACGAGCTTACATCCTAAGGGAGGGTGGACAGAATCAGGCACAGAAGGGAGCCAGTGAGGCAAAGGGGAGAACCGAAGAGATGAGAGGTTAAGTGGATGGTTGGTAGGCCTTAAGAAACAGGTGAGTTTTAAGTGCCCGTTTGAAGGAGCACAGGTTGGGTGAGAGACGGATGGAGCGAGGGAGGTCGTTCCAGTGAAGGGGGGCAGCGCAGGAGAAGTCTTGGATTCTAGAGTGGGAATTATATGTGCCAAATGGGGATAACAATATATCCAAATACTAGTGACCAGATACATACCTTTGTATGGGGGGATTGTAACTGTAATCCTATCTCGGCACAATCAGCTTTTCTGTATCACTTTCAGTTTATATCTATTGTCAGACAGTGCATGGGGAAGCTGGGGGGGGTCAGTGGCAGAATATGGGTTACACTCCTTCCTGATTGGGACAGTAATGGAGGCTGTCAGCTGGGGCTGAAGTGACAAGATGATTATGTATATAGGGAAATGGGAATCAAGTGGTTTCAGATCTTATGTAAAGCTCCAGTTTCTACTATAAAGATTTAAGAAAAGGAGGTAGGAGATGTATTTCCAATTTGGAAAATCTCTCCACCTCTACCCCAGTCCCTCTCCCTTCTCCCCCTCATCATAAAAAATTAAAAAATAAAACAGCAGTTTTATTTCTATTTGTTATATATATCCAACCTTACATGGTCTATCTTTGGTACGGGAAAAGTCTTTACTTGTACACTCACCACGTAGGCCGTTAATTCCCAACTACCAATTGGAATGTGACATAGAATATAATCTATATTTCTATAGTCATTTGTATTTTTGCTTTGTTTTGTTTTATTTTATTTTTTGTTTCCTCTCCGATTTTTAGATTGTGTAACCTTGGGTCTTATTTAATGTCAACAACATGTACGGTTGTGCTGTATATTGATATCTATCTGCTGTTACAAATAAAAAGTTAAAAGAAAAGGAGGTAGAAGGGGGATGAGATGTTGGGGTAGAAGGTGTGAGAGACAGAAAACACTAAGATAATGTGAAGGTACGAGGACATGGTGGAGTATACAGAGAGTACCCCAGGAAGAAGAGGAGAGTGGACAAGGGAATAGTCAAGGAAAATAAGATGGTAAAGTGGTGGATACCTAGTAGTATAGCTGGGAGTATGGTAGGCTCAACTAAAGGAATGTGTAATTTAATCAATTAAGAAAGATCTAACTAAGTATTCATAATGCACAAGACGAAAGACAGAAAAAGAGTTAAAAAATTATATGTATGTAATTTAAATGATCCTTTAATGAGAATTAATGACACAGTGCAGCAGGTGGGAAATAATATCACACAAAGAGCGTTATAGAGGCCGGATACCCTGTACCTGTTCTACTAACAACTACCACAACTACCACTGGTAGTTCTCCTGAACATGATCAATAAATAAATGATGATGATGATCCAGCTGGAAGCAGGAAGACACAGAAGAGGAATGAAAGGCCGGGTAATGCCTTAATTTATGGTGAGTCATAATTATAGGTTACACTGATAATATTTCTCTAAATGATTAATTAGAGAATCCAATACACAATACATAATGTGATAAAAAGTAGCACTTAACTTAATACATTAATAACAGCAACTCTGCAGACATGTTGCCCTGTTGGAATCGCTCATACAGAGCAGACTGGCGCAATATTCACGCATGTGGGAATCAAGGAAGGAAAAATGACTGGTTTTATATATATATATATACATAAATATACATAAATATTTAGATAGATAAATGTGTGTGTGTGTATATATATATATATATATATATATATATATATACATATATATATATATATATATATATATATATATATACAAGTTAACCCGTGCATGATACTCATGCATTCTAGTCAAATCAAGCTACTTAAGGTCTTAAAAAGGTTCTTGTCATGCATTTGGACCTAGCCCAGGCCTCCTCAGGGGAAGAGCGTTAGTTCCCGACGCAAGCGGCCTTTTTAATGTGTGTTCATGAGGTAAAATTACCTCACGAAAATAAGTTTGAGCCCTACCAAATTTCAGCCCTTTTTGAATTTTTTTTCCCACACACACTAAGAATTTAGTAGGTCAGTGTATAACTCTGCCCAGAAGGTGGCGCTGCAACTTGTTTTTTTTTTTCCACACACAGACGCCACTAAGCATTTATATATTATATATATATATAAATATATATATATATATATATATATATATGTAACTACATGATGATATTCACATTTCAATATCGATCAATCCAATCTGTAGGGAACATTTACTTCCATTTATTGTATGATTCTCACTAACACCAGAGGAATAATATATTGCAATAAATTGGAGATATGAGAGAAGAGACAGAGATTGTCCTGTCTATATTTTTCCCATTAACATTGTTCCATTCTCAAATAGCTCTGAAGCAATAACTAGGAGTTAATTGCTGGATGTCACCTCTCTCCTGATGATAGTTTTCAGTTTTCCGGTCATTGAAAGAGCAGCGCTTATAAGTCTGCCATAAGAAGATATCCCAACAGCGGCCACAGTGTTTGTGTGTACAACCAACAACTCTATAACGTGACGCGTTTCTCCGCCTCCAAGTGAAATATTTTCAGAAGGATGGAGCCAAAATTCTGCTTGGAAATCTAAAAGTATATTGGCCAATCAGTAAGGGCCATCAATGAATCCAATTAGAACTCAGATCTTACATACATTTATGTATATGTCGTATGTAAGATCTCAGTTTTCTATGTTTATCTAAAGAGACTGCAGCAGCTTTACATACACAAGGATTTATATTTATTATATCTTGTGCACATGTATCCTCTATTTATCTATTTCGGGAAAAAGGCTCTTCTGGGAAACTCTATTTTTATGTCTTGCTATTCAGAATCATCACATGCAAAAATGTATATTTTGGGTATTTTTGCCCTGTGATTTCAGAAGCACACTCCAATGCATGCAATGTGTGCCTTGGCCATGCCCATTACTGGTGCTGAACAGAACCAGTTGCAAACAAAATTGCAATCTGGCAAATCATTTCTCAAGCCCAGTAACAACATGACTGTGAGCTGTCATTTGTGCCAAAACACCTTTAAGGTCATCATACAAAATGGCCTCTCTGAAATGTTACACCGCTCTCTAACACGCCTTGGTGAACTATGAATTACTCGGTGTACTCTCTCTTTTCCTGCTGCTTCTCATCCTGCTCCAAAAATCATCCTTCTTCTCCTTCTACAGGACAAATCCACTGACCACTAGCATAAGGTCAACTAGCTCTCTTATCATTTCCTATCATGTCCATCTTGTACACCTACAACAAACTTGACTTAAACACAGATCTAATATTTAATATCTATTTTTAATATTTTATTAATATTTATTTTATTTAATATTTTTAATATTTTAATATTTATTTTTAAGACATCAGACAACTCACACAGGTGATAAATCATTTACATGTTCTGAGTGTGGGAAATGTTTTGCAGAGAAATCAAATCTTGTTTTACATCAGAGAACTCACACAGGTGAGAAACCGTTTACATGTTCTGAGTGTGGGAAATGTTTTACACAGAAATCAAATCTTGTTAAACATCAGAGAAGTCACACAGGTGAGAAACCGTATACATGTTCTGAGTGTGGGAAATGTTTTGCAGAGAAATCAAATCTTGTTAAACATCAGAGAAGTCACACAGGTGAGAAACCGTATACATGTTCTGAGTGTGGGAAATGTTTTGCAGAGAAATCAAATCTTGTTAAACATCAGAGAAGTCACACAGGTGAGAAAATGTTGGAAATGTTTTACACAGAAATTTAAACTTGAACATCAAAAATTTCACACAAGATAAAAGCAATTGGAAATGAAACAAGTTTTCCGCAATTCTCCAAATATTGTGAAATCAGTTAACTGTTAATGTAAATTAAACAATTGATCCATGTGTGTGTGTATATATAATACATATATATAGTCCAGTCGTCCACAATATTAATATCGCTGACAAGTGAAGTGAATAACAGTTATTATCTCGTTATAATGGCACCTGTTAAGTGGTGGGATATATTAGACAGCAAGTCAACACTTAGTTTTTGAAGTTGATGTGTTGGAAGCAGGAAGAATGGGTATGCGTAAGGATCTGAGCGACTTTGACAAGAGTCAAATTGTGATGGCTAGATGACTGGGTCAGAGCATCTCCAAAACGACAGATCTTGTGGGGTGTTTGCGGTATGCAGTGGTTAGTACCTACCAAAAGTAGTCCAAGAAAGGACAACCGGTGAACCAACGACAGGGTCATGGGCACCCAAGCGCATGGGGAGCATAGGCTAGCCTGGCTGGTCCGATCCCATAGAAGAGTTACTATAGCACAAATTTCTGAAAAAGGTAATGCTGGCTATGATAGCAAGGTGTCAGAACACACAGTGGATCGAAGGTTGCTGCCTATGGGGCTGTGTAGCCACAGAACGGTTAGAGAGCTCATGATGATCCACCACCAAAATGCCTACAATGGGCAAGTGAGCGCTAGTACTGGACCATGGAGCAATAGAAGAGGGTGGCCTTGTCTGATGAATCGCATTTTCTTTTACATCGTAGACGGCCAGGTGCGTGTGCATCGTTTAATATGGGGAAGAGAAGTCACCAGGATGTACAATGGGAAGAAGGCAAGCCGGTGGAGGCATTGTGATACTCTAGATTATAATCTACTGGGAAACATTGGGTCCTGGCATTCATGTGGGTGTTACTTTGACACATACCACCTACCTAAGCTTTGTTGCAGACCAAGTACACCCCTCCATGGCAGCGGTATTCCCTGAATGTAGTAACCTGTTTCAACAGGATAATGCACCCTGCCACTTTGCAAAAAGTGTTCAGGAATGGGTTGAGGGACATGACAAAGAGTTCAAGGTGTTGACTTGGCCTCCAAATTCCCTAGATCTCAGTCCATTCGAGCATCTGTGGAATATGCTGTAAGAATAAGTCCAAGCCTTGGAAGCCCCACCTTACAACTTACAGTACTTAAAGGATCTGCTAACGTCTTGGTGCCACATACCACAGGACACCTTCACAGGTCTTGTGGAGTCCATGCCTCGCATGGTCAAAACAGTTTTGTTGGCACAAGGGGAGGGGGACCTACACAATATTAGGCAGGTGGTTTTAATGTTGTGGCTGTGTATATTGGTTATGTTGCCCTTATCTAATTTGCGAACGAGACAGGTGTGCATCACAATAAGCTAACTGGTGCCGTGCACGGAATTGTTATGGCTGCCACTTGTAAGAAATTGTTAAGCCACATATATGAGGTCTCTTAGATCCTCTGCCTCTGTTTCTGATATATTTTACAGGTAATGTGAGGCATTCCTAGGTGTTTACTTGGTGCAATCACGAACGATCTGCACTTAATTCTCAAGCCGCGCATGCGCACTGAAGAATATGAACTGTGCATGTGCAAAATGGCCACCAGCTATAGTATAAGTAATAAATGCACATATAGGTGAATTTGTTCTCCTGATAAAGTCTCTAGTAGACGAAACGTGTTGAGGTCATTACATGTGATATATTTCTCAAACTTTCTCTGTATCCAATATTGGAATTGAACCACCAGTAATTCAATCTTTTGTTTTCTGACTCCACTGAGTGGTGATCAGGGGAGGGGTGGCAAATTTTAGCCCTGGGGGAAACCTTGATTCAACAGCCTATTAGGACCATTTTAAAGGGAAAAAAAGGCTAGTGGCTAAGTGATCCAGCCCAAGGTAGCCCATTATGTGACCGGCCCGGTGGGCAGATGCCCCCCAGCCCAGCCTGCCCCTGGTGGTGACTAATGACAGTGAGTACTGGTATAATTACACCTTGATTACAGATAAGACTTTGATTCTTTTATTTTTTGTGAATGTGCAATTTTTATATTATTCAATAAATTTGTTTTTATGAAAATATACTATATGGGATTTCTCATTCTTTATATCTATGTATTGTGTGAACTAGACAAGCAATATTGAGCCAACAGGAACCTGTACAGATAAGCAAAATAATTTCTATTTATCTGGTACACATAGTATATGTGGTTTGGTGTGAAATAATATAAATAATTATATATATATATATATATATATAATTATTATATATTATATACGTGCTTGGACGCTCACAAGTATATGTAGGTTAAGAGACCAGTGGAAGTCTTCATAAAGCAACACTTCCCAGCTGGATAATATATAACACATAGTGTAGTATGTTCACACTTAAATATCCTCCACCCAGAAGAGCATTAAAGTCCAAAGACTAACGATTTTTCTTGTACAATAACTGGTGTTCAGTTCCTGGTGGTGCAGTTGTCACTGGAAACCAGTGAACCACGTGTAGGTGAATGGGGTAACCCCCTTATATAATGTGCTTCCTTAAAAGCTTCTTGTATTATTGTGTTGTATTCTCTACATTGATCTTCATAAAGTCTTCTTTCAGTATATAGCTCCCAATATGGAAATGTGAAAAAAGACCTAAAAATATCTACTGCATTATTCTTTATTACACCGATACCAAATATTTAAAAATACACTCACATTCCATATAGATAAAAAGTGGTGCACAAATAGGTACCATCTACATAAATATAGGGTGGATGACCCTACCACAAAGCTCACATGAATAGACACGGAGGAAGGTAAAGCTGAAATTAGTCCCGGAATTCTCCTTCCAATCACCAACCAAGTGAACGTCCTGGTCAGCGAGGAATCACCACAGTGACCAACGCGTTTTGAATCCTCAGATTTGAGTCTTTCTCAATGTTACTAATTGTCTGACTTTTTAAAGTGTATAGCAGCCAATAAAGTGCCGCCGTGGAGACAAAGATCCTGTACGGAAGTCGTCGCTTAACTCGCAATGAGGCTTGTAGGAAATTCAAAGTGAGGCTGCATTCTTTTAGATGGAGTCAAAAATGAGGTTTGGATTTAGAACCAGATTTAATGCATATAAATACCAAAACGAGGCTTGGACTTAAATAAAAGAAAACTAATACACGCAAACACATTCAGCTCCAAACCGAGGCTTGGACTTAGATGGAAACAGGGCTAAAACATAAAGACCTCAAGCACTAAAACGAGACGTGGGCTGGAATATGGCAGAGCTAATACTTACAGCTATGTTGAGCTCCAAAACGAGGCTTTAACTCAATATTAAACGGATTTGTTTATGATACTATAAAAACTTAAATAAGGCATAAATCTAAATAAAACTTTTCTATAATAAATTAACTTCTGAAATGAAGTTTTGGCTTGAATTTAAACAGAACTATACATGATATGAATTTTGAGAGTTTTGATCCAAATATAAACATAGCTCTCTAAACATTCTTATTTATCCCAAAAACAAGACTTGAGAAGCTAATACAAAAATGATGTATCGGACATGTACAGGAATAAAACATACATTCATCAACACTATTTCCAGCAATACAATAGAGTCACAATATAAATATTTTTACTTTGTCACAAGTCACCCTACCAGTTACCAGAACCTGTCGTTGATGAGAGCTTCATCTTTAGCAACCTCCTTTCCTATAGAACCAGATGTGTTTGCCGGTGCTCGGTTGTCACCAGGACTTAATCCCGAGTAGTGGTAACTTAATTCAGGTAAGTGGGCACCACAGAGGACTACGCAATGAGATGTTGAGCTGAGATCTCTATGGCAACTGGGATGCAGGATGCACCAGGACCAAATTTAGCAGGTATATGGAGTTTGCAACAGGATGCAGTACCAACCTTCACCAGTATAACAGATTGACAGTGCAGAGTAGAGGATGGTATAATACCAGATGTGGACTGTGTAGAGTTGGAGCTAGAGAGCAACACAGTACAAGGGAAGGTGCTGGAGCAAGATCGAGCTGTAAATCAGGACTGTGAAACACTGCTGACACAGATGAGTTCAATGGAGTGGATAGCAAAAATAAAATGTCATAAAACCCCAAAAATGAAAGTGCATAAGTTGTGTAAAAAATGAGAACACAATGATATGTGGAGTTTATAATTACCTATATGTAATGCCAAATGATGCCATTAGTAAATATCTATTATACATTCTAATCTATTAGTTTGCAAGTAACTACCTTTCTGTATAACAATTGCTTTCCATATCTAGCGATCACCTTTGCTAAATGAAACACAGTTTTTATTACAGTGTATTCATATGAATTATAAGAATGTCAAATGTTTATCGTGATTATATCATAACTGAGTTGCCCTGTATCAGATAAGAGCTAAACAATCCATAAGGAAAATTCTCTTTGATTCCCTCTTGAGCTCCCGATGGAGATCTCCTCCTCTCAAACCCATCTTGATCTGTTCCATGACAAATGCCTGTAGTGATCTTGGATCACAGTCATGGCACTTCAAAAAAGTCCCTTTCAACATATGTTACTTGTTTTAAATTATCTCTGTCTCTCTTGACTCTCTTTATGTTGATTACATGCTCCAAGATTCTATTTTTGAGTGACCTGCCTATCATGCCACCATAGTTTAAGTTACAGGGGCAAGTTAAGCAGTAAATAACATTCGGAGGGTTATAATTTATGAATCCTTTGATTTAACTCTCGAGAACCGATCTTTATACTCCTTTGTTTGTATCATAAATTGGCATGCCCGGCATACGCCATATTTGAAAAAACCCATTGGTTTATTAGAAATTCTCTTTTCAAATGGTGAGAAACTGTGGACTAAATGAAACCCCAAATTCTTAGATCTACACCATGTCATAGAGATCCTATCCTCTAACACTTCTTTCAGGTCATAATCAGACTTTAGGATATTCCAATGTTTCTGGAAGATATTGGCTATTTGCTGTTCACTGATCTTTCTGCTTTTTGTACAAGCCTAGATTTCATTCTCCCTCAAGGGTGAGAATGCTCTGGACCAGCTGCACGCATAATCCTGCGACCAAAGCTTGCATCAGCCGATGCAAAACCCTGAAGTCTATAAAATCTTGTGAATGTGTGGACGGAAGACCAAGTCGCTGCTCTACACAACTGTTCTGCCGACGCGCCGTGCCTAGCCGCCCAGGAGGCACCCACTGCCCTAGTAGAATGTGCCCTTAAAGTCTGCGTAATGGCTAGAGAAGATAAAACATAAGCCTCACGAATCGTGGACATAATCCACCGAGCAATCGACTGCTTTGAAGCAGGCCAACCTCTTTTATTTGCGTCATATAAAACCAAAAGATCTCTGGTCTTTCTAACCTGCGCTGTACGATCTACATAAATTTGTAGAGCTCGCACCACATCCAAGTACTGCATAGACCCTTCTGAAGAGTCCCTCTTTGCCTTAAAAGCCGGGACAACAATTTCCTGATTTAGGTGGAATCTAGAAACCACTTTAGGAACAAAAGACGGCTTGGTCCGAAGGACTGCCCTGTCTGCGTGAAAAATAAGAAAAGGAGGGTCACAGCGAAGTGCCCCAAGCTCAGACACTCTTCGTGCTGAAGCTATGGCCAACAAAAACACTGTCTTCCACATAAGATACCGTAAGTCAACAGACTGTAAAGGCTCAAACGGATGTTTAGAAAGAGCCCGAAGAACTACATTGAGGTTCCAGGGCTCAACAGGATGACAAAAAGGAGGTTGTATACGCAACACACCCTGCAAGAAAGTCCTGATATCTGCATATTCAGCAATCTTTTTCTGAAAATAGACAGAGAGGGCGGATATCTGCCCCTTGAGGGAACTAAGCCGCAAACCCTTCTGAACCCCGTCCTGAAGAAAATCCAGGACAAGGGGAATCTTAAATCTTGAGGAATGAAAACCCCTAGACTCACAGCACACAATATACGTCTTCCACACTCTATAATAAATGGAAGACGATGCAGGCTTCCTGGCCTTAATCATGGTGTTTGTTACCTCTTGAGAGAAACCTTTAGCCTTAAGTATTAGGGTTTCAATAGCCAGGCCGTCAAAGCCAGCTGATTCAAACCTTGGTAAAGGAATGGACCTTGAACCAGAAGATCTGCCTGCATGGGAAGCCAAAATGGAGGACCTCCTGCTAACAACAGCAGATCTGAGAACCACGCTCTGCGTGGCCAGAATGGAGCTATGAAAATTGCGGGAACTTTCTCCCTCTTCACCTTCTTTAGCACCCGCGCAATCATTGGGATGGGCGGGAAAATGTACACCATCCGGTACTGCCAAGGAGCTGACATGGCATCTACTATTTCTACCGCTGGGTCTCGTGCTCTTGCACCGTAGCGCGGCACCTGATGGTTCAGACTGGACGCCATCAGGTCTATCTCCGGACAGCCCCAACGCTCCACCAGTAGGGAGAATACCTGACTGTTTAGAGCCCATTCCCCGGGATGAAGGGTGTGTCTGCTGAGGAAGTCTGCTTCCCAATTCTTCACCCCCGGAATGTGAATGGCTGAAATCCTGGGGACCTGATGTTCTGCCCACGCTAGTATGCGTTTGGCCTCTCGCATAGCAGCCATGCTGCGAGTGCCCCCCTGATGATTTATGTACGCTACCGTGGTGGCGTTGTCGGACTGAATCTGAAGAGGTTTTCCTCTTAGAAATTCCTGTGCACCTATCAGAGTATTGTACACTGCTCTGAGCTCCAGAATGTTTATTGGAAGACGTGATTCCTGAGGGGACCAGAGACCCTGAAGCCTCAGGGTTCCTGTTACTCCCCCCCATCCCAACAGACTGGCGTCTGTTGTGACTAGAGTCCAAGACCATACCTGTAAGGATTGGCCTCTCTCCAAGTTGGATCGGGACGTCCACCAGACCAGAGATAGCCTTGTGGCTGTGGACAGACAAACCATCTGTTTGTCCAAATTCATCTGCGACCCTGACCACTTCCGCAGGATCTCCCCCTGAAGTGGACTTGAGTGAAATTGAGCAAACGGAACTGCCTCGAATACAGAGACCATCGTCCCCAGGAGCTTCATGCAACTGAGAACAGAGACACTCCTCTTCCTCAGCAAGGCTCTGGTCTTTGACTGCAAAGCTAAGACTTTTCTGCTGGGAGATAAACTCTCAGAGACTGAGTATCGAAAAGCAGACCCAAGAATCGCATCTGCTGAGTTGGCACCAGCGATGACTTGGGTAAATTCAACACCCAACCGTGACTCTGAAGAAACTGCATAACAGTCTGAATCTGTTGGGATAAAAGGACCGCAGACGGTGCCTTCAACAGAAGGTCGTCTAGGTAAGGGACAATTGTTATGCCCTTCTGGCGCAATAGACTGGCCATGACTGCCATGATCTTGGTAAAGACTCTGGGAGCGGTAGCCAGGCCGAAGGGGAGTGCCCTGAACTGAAAGTGCGCCTTTCCTACTGCGAACCGAGGGAGACTCTGGTGTCCTTCCCAGATCGGTAAATGTAGGTAAGCAACCTTGATGTCTAATGATGCCAAAAACTCCCCTTTTTCTATCCCTGCTATCACAGAGCGAAGGGATTCCATGCGAAATCTTTGAATCTTCAGCTGCTTGTTCAGAGACCGAAGATTCAGGATGGGCCGGAAGGATGCGTCTGGTTTTGGCACCAGGAAGAGGTTTGAGTAAAAACCTCGCCCCCGTTCTAGAGGAGGGACCTGAACCATTACTTGAGCAGAAAGGAGCTTTTGTATGGCTTCCTAAAGTGCTACACGTCTGCGGGGGCAAGAGGGGAGAGGAGTGGGCTAGATCTATGACGTAGCCCCGGGACACAACTCCTTGAACCCAGAGATCCGTCGTGGATTTCCACCACCGATCCCTGAATTGAAGAAGACGTGCCCCCACCTGATGCTTCCCCTGAAGAACTATGTCACGCGGAGGGCTTGTCTGCTGGACAAGCAGAACCTCTCCTTGCTGTACCTCTAGCTCCTCTGCCTCTAATGGCCGATGATCTAGACGCTGAGGAATACCCTCTATTAAAGGCACCCCCTCGGGAAAAGCTCCGAAAGGAACGAAATCACTCTGACGGGGATTGTTTGAAACCGTGGGTAGAGCAGTACTCTTACCTCCTGTGGTCTCCTGAATAACCCTTTCGAGCTCTGCCCGGAATAGAGTTCGTCCATCAAAGGGTAAATTCTCTAAAGCTTTCTTAGAGTCTGCGTCCACCGACCACGTCCATAACCATAGACGACGAGCTGCTACAGTAAGAGCCGAGCCCTTGGCATTTACCGAAACTGCATCCATGGCAGCGTTCCCTACGTACTCCGAAGTTTCTAGTACATGTTGTGCTAGATCTACTAGCTCTGTACGCGGAGTGTTATCTCTAAGGCCCTTAATCAAAGCCTCCATCCATAACTGTACAGCCTTGTTGGCCCATGCTATAGCCATATTAGGCCTAAACAAACTTCCCACAGCGGTATAAGCTGAGCGAAGAGCCAGATCACACTTCTTATCAGTGTAATCCTTAAGGGTTATCCGCTCTTGGACCAGGATAGCTGAAGATGAAGCTAACCGGGCTACCGGTGTGTCCACCCTAGGCAAAGTCTCCTATTTTACTGTGTCCTCAGGAGGCAGAGGATAAAGAGACTTACTTTCCCGGCATCATAAACTGCTTATTTGGCTTGTGCCAAGCTTCAGAAATAATCTCCAACATTTCTGGAGAATGCGGGAAAATTGCTAACTGTGCCTTAGGTCTTTTAAATAAGGATATATCCTTAGGCGCTACGGGCTCCGGATCAGTTAACCCTAAGGCATGTCTGATTCCCCAAATAAGACTGTCCACGCTCGTGGAGCCAGAGTCAGAATCATAGATAGCCTCCCCTTCTGGGTCGATATCTACCTCACCTTCTTCGGCTGAGGAGCGATCAGAAAGCTGATCTATTTCCAGATCTGCATCAGTAATGGCTCTCTTACCCCTCTGGGAAATAGATACTAGCCTATCTTCCCCGTGGGTAGACCCTGCCTGTGATGTGGCATTCTCGTCAGACTGGCTGCCTGCAAGTGTAAGTGGGGCAGTGTTGTCACGTACCTCTATTGCCCGCAGCATCACAGCCGTCATTTTCTCCATAGCCGAAGAAAAAGACCTAATCCAGGGCGGTTCCACCATTGCAGAGGATCCCTCCTGGGCTGGGTTGTTTCACCTCTGAGCGTCCGCAGTACAAGCTGCGCAAAGGGCGTTTCGGTCTGTGTGGCCAACAGAAAGTTTTGTGTTACATTTTGAACAGGCATAATATACTGCAGCAGGCTCAGAAGTACCCTTGCCTTTAGCTGTCCCCTTCTCCGCCATTGTTCTGCTTCTTAAAATAATTATTAAAAGAAATACAGACAATTTAAGACGACAAAATAGGAGAGTCCTGTGCTAGGAAGTCTCTGAAAGAGCACCACTCCAAATAATACAAAAGACCGTTATAGTACTGTCTGTGAAAATTCCTTTTACATGAAATAACTCACAAGACCATATAACCACATATATACACTCCCCAAATGCTCCTCTAATCATACAAGCCTGTAGCGATTAGGGCATATAAGGATATCACCAGAGGAGAGGCAGAGGAATCTAGAAAGAGCTGCACGCTTTCAGCAGTGACCTTATCTTCACCCCCGCCGTTCACCGCGCGGTAAGACCAGATCCAGGAAGCTGCGATAACACTCCTCCCCTTCCTGGCTCCGCCCGCTCTGCCTCTGTAAAACATAACTCGCTGGCCCCATCCTCCAATGGCCGCCTAGGAGAGTCTAATGGTGCGCTATTCAGATTTTATGCCCAGCTCAGCGCGCTCCTTACTGCAGCCGACTCACCTCTCCCGAGGGTGAGCGCTGCTTCTGTCCCCCAATATGCTCGTTCTGTATAGGGAGAGCGGGGACCTGCGGCAAGTAGAACGCGGCAGGGGGGGGGGGGGGAGAGGCTGATACAGCTTCACTCCCCTGCCGCTGCTAGACACATACAAGTTGCACTAAAACACCGTTCTGTGTCCCTTCTGAATATTTTCACCTTCCACTTAGACCAATAAACCTAACTAATGGCCCCTTAGAATAAATGCCGGCAGAGGTGCTGGTAGAAATGAGCGCTAGGCTTCACTTACCTGCGCTGGGATCCAGAGTGAGCAGAGCTGAGTCCTACTCACTCTGCTGGGTCTTGCCTGGGATCCCGAGCTGCACCTGAATAGAATAAAAAATAAAAACATGTGATCCTACTGCTAGACAAAGTATAGGCAGGAGCCTATACTCCAGTGACCGAACTCTAAGTCACTTAAAAAAATGAAGGATCTCTCTGGAGAGGAGGGGCATAGCAGGGGAGGAGTCCAAAGATTTAACAGTTAAAGTGACAAGAACTCCTGAGCCCACTACTATACCCAATGTCTCGCAGTGTCCCCCAATGGCAGGGAAGAGAAATTAGAATTTATAGAATGTAAGAAGCTGTCTCTGGTATGTGTACTGTCAGTGGCTTCACTAGGCAGGCACAAGATGGCTGATTATCTTCTGCTTAGTTATTTTCTGTATAGAGGAAGTGAATCTGCATGATACAGGGGGTTGGGTAGTGTTATGTGGCTGCGGGGGCTCACTGTACCATTATTAACCCTGGCACATCACTCATTAAAAATTTTCACTTGTGCAGTGCCAGAGGCTGGGAGACACTGTGACAAATGGAGCCCATCACTGACCAGGCTTGTAGAACAATCCCTGCACTAGTCTGACTTACTATAACCGGATCACTCTGAACAAGTCTTATTGCAAAGGTGAAATGAAAAGAGTCAATACTACTGAACTTTTATATTTCAGATCCCCATAAGATGGAGCAAAGCTTTGCACCCCTGTAGACACATCTTGACCCACTTAGCCATGGGCATACCATATAAATGAGAGCTTTTCTACAAAAATGACATCACAATATTGCATTTAGACCGTGGGACACATTTTTCAAGATTCATAATCAATCCCCAATGGCAAAGTATTACAGATTACAGGATTATTATATGAACTCACACCTTCAATTAGAGAGTATAAACAAACATACTATAACAGTGTCTCAGATCCCACATTATATCTCCAACCCATTGCCAAAATTATATATTACTCAGTACCCAATATATCAAGGTAATCTTGTTTTAACTGTGTACAGTGTGGACGATATCTGGTAGATAAAATAGTTCCACACATGAGTGATCATATTTTGTGTATAAACTATGTAAATATATTATGCTTAGTTTAATTTACATTAATAAAATCAACTGTTTTAACAATATTAAGAGTCCTGCTTTTGTCCTATGTGATATTCAAGACCTGATTTATTTGTAAACCATTTTCATTACTCAGAACATGGATATGGTTTGTCATCTGTGTGAGTTATCTGATGCTCAAAGGATTTGATTTGTATCCGAAACATTTCCCAAACTCAGAACATGGGAATGTTTTCTCACCTGCATGGGTTCTCTGATGTTTGATAAGTTTTGAGTTCCATGGAAAACATTTTCCACACTCAGAACATGGAAATGGTTTCTCACCTGTGTGAGTTCTGTGATGTTTGACAAGGTTTGACTTCTGTGCAAAACCCTTCCCACACTCAGAACACGGAAACGGTTTTTCCCCTGTGTGAATTCTCTGATGTTCAATGTGTTTTGATTTCTGTGCAAAACATTTCCCACATTCAGAACATGGAAATGGTCTCTCACCTGTGTGAATTCTCTGATGTTTGACAAGTTTTGATTTCTGTGAAAAACATTTCCCACACTCAGAACATGGAAATGGTTTCTCACCTGTGTGAGTTCTCTGATGTCTAATAAGTTTTGATTTTACGGCAAAATATTTCTCACACTCAGAACATGGAAATGGTTTCTCATCTGTGTGAGTTCTCTGATGTTCAACAAGATTTGATTTGTATACAAAACATTTCCCACACTCAGAACATGGGAATGGTTTCTCGCCTGTGTGAGTTCTCTTATGTTCAACAAGTTTTGATTTATGTGCAAAACATTTCCCACACTCAGAACACGGAAATGGTTTCTCACCTGTGTGAGTTCTCTGATGTTCAACAAGTTTTGATTTCTGTGTAAAACATTTCCCACATTCAGAACATGGAAACGGTTTCTCACCTGTGTGAGTTCTCTGATGTCTAATAAGTTTTGATTTCTGTACAAAACATTTCTCACACTCAGAACATGGAAATTGTGTCTCATCTGTGTGAGATCTCCGATGTTCAACAAGATTTGATTTATATACAAAACATTTCCCACACTCAGAACATTGGAATGGTTTCTCACCTGTGTGAGTTCTCTGATGTTCGACAAGCTTTGATTTATATGCAAAACATTTCCCACACTCAGAACATGTAAAAGGGTTCTCAGCTATGTGACTTTTCTGATGTTTATGAAGAGATAATTTAACTGCACAGCTTTTCCCACCCACAGAACATGGAAATAATGTATCATCTGTATGAGCTGTACTATGTGTAACAATATCTATGTTATCAGGATTACATTCCTCATGATTTAAGAGTTCAGATGATTTATCTGCACTGTAAAGTATTGGATATATATTTAGGGTAATTGGGTTCTCTCCTGTAGAATCTTGAGTAATGTTGTTATCTTCCATTTTAAAATCTGTAGATAAAATCAGTTGCTCCCCCAAGATATTCTTGCGTTTACATCCATCTGCTGAAAGTAAAATAAATGTAAGGAAGGACATTGAGCTGCAGATTACAATACCCAAAATTTTCAAACTATAAACGAGTTGTTCAGCTGTTTAATTTCAATTTGCAATTGACGAACACTTCATTACAATTATAAAAGCGCATTATCAAGCACATTGTATAGATGCAGTCATAATTGGAATTCTTGTAATGACTCAATAAACAAAATATATGACTCTTTACTGTAATACATTTTATTACTCACCTGTGCCGATATCTGTAGGGATTTCCTCCTCCTTACACTGCTGATCACCCCTCACATACGTCTCTTCCTCTCCCTCTATAATTTTTATTTTAATATCAGTCAGGACGTCATCCTAAATAGCCCACAAAAGAATGATCATTTTTTAGTCAAGTTTTTTTATTGGTATTTCAAAACAGAACATAAAGAAAATAATTATTTCTGAATAAACGTGATAGATATAAATCACCGGGTGTGACACATTACATCAAAGATTAGTAAATTTCCAACACTTATGCAGGTATACAAAAACATACAGAATAATATCAAGACTGACAATAATACAGTATATATCAGATGGCATGGGTCCCCATGGACTCATGGGCACCCCTGATCATCATCATCATCTATTTCTTTATATTACGCCACTAATTCCACAGCGCTGCACAGAGAACTCACTCACATCAGTCCCTGCCCCATTGGAGCTTACAATCTAAATTCCCTAACATACACACACAGACCAAGAGAGACTAA
Organism: Mixophyes fleayi; assembly: GCF_038048845.1. Taxonomy (NCBI): domain Eukaryota; kingdom Metazoa; phylum Chordata; class Amphibia; order Anura; family Limnodynastidae; genus Mixophyes; species Mixophyes fleayi. The sequence goes on from NC_134413.1 coordinate 72,468,891, forward strand.
GGGCAACTTAATAGCAGCCAATTAACCTACCAGTATGTTTATGGAGTGTGGGAGGAAACCAGAGCACCCGGCGCAAACCCACGCAAACACGGGGAGAACATTCAAACTCCACACAGATAAGGTCATGGTTGGGAATCAAACTCATGACCCCAGTGCTGTGAGGCAGAAGTGCTAACTGTTAGGAACCCCTCCAGTCAGTACAGCAAAACCCGGAGTCTGCTCCGAAAGTCCGGTGTTCACTGTTGGGACAGACTTGGCTGCAGACAGAGGGTTGTGAGATGTCCACTGGCTGGGGAGAACCCAGGAATAGAGTTACAGAGGGCGTAGAGTAGGAAGTGCAGGAGCGAGTCCAGTGAGACACCGAGTGGATGGTGTCAAGACTGATATATCACTCATTGCCACTGGAATAAATAAGGAACAGTTGATAGAGAAGTCCCCTGATCCACAACGATTTCTGTACCGGTACTTGTCCGGAAAGGAACGGAACTTACAGTGATAGGTAAAGATGATGAAACTGAACGTAGGCAGTAGCCAAGGGTAACTACAACCCACAGTACCGGTGAGAGTCTAGAGATTTTAGGGAAATAGTTCTTAGGTGATTGCCAGGGGTAACTGCAACCCTCAGTACCGGTGAGAGTACGGAGATTTAGGGGTACAGTTCTTAGGCAGTTGCCAAAGGCAAGAGGGGGCTGGACTGTTTCTGCATTATCCACAAAGAACTCTTCCCACAAGGCAACCAGATCAGGTCCCTTGCCCATTAAAGGTAACTAAAAGGGTTCAGGTTCCAGAAAGATTGACCCCCTGGTAATGGCAAAGTCTACAGACAATATAAGAGGGGAATGGTCGCAGAGTTGTATCAGTCTTTCTAATGTAAGATTTTGGCTATGAAGGCACGGGGAGGTGCCCCGGGTGGAGCCGCCTAAGAAGGGATGCGATGAGCTTGCTCCACTGCGAACTGAGCCGTAAAGGAATCCTTCCCAAAAGCTTGAATTAACCATTTCTCCAAGAAACATTCAGTACCAGGCCCCTCCACTTATTCAGGTAACCCCACAAAACGAGTATTATTGACTCAGAGACTCCCCTCACTATAAGAAAGCGTCTGCTTACATGCCAACATCTGAGCTTCCAAATTATCAATTTGACCCTTCATAGGTGCTGTAGCATCTTCTAGAGTCTCCGCTTCAGCCACTCACTATTGGATTTGTTGCATATCATGTCTGAAAAGGGAAAGGTCGGCCAGCTGTAGAAGCTGCTGCAATGTGACCTTAGGGTAAGTAGGTGAGGTTGGTGCATTAGGAACAGTGGTAGTTTGGGAGGGCACACATAATGGAGTTTCTCCAGAACTGTCAGTGGGTGTAGAGGAATAGGCAAACCGGTCAAGCCATCCGGCTAGAGCGGCATGATCATATAACGAGGAAAATACATCCCAATAGCAGACACATCCCCTGGTGTTACTGTATTATGTCACATTCCCAGCAGTCACCTCTCCAGTCACCAGCGGAATGATCTTGTTGATCAGTTCCAGGATCTTCTAGTCATTGTTTCCCTCATATATCAGTGAGTGAGGTGGAGGAACCGTGATGGGACTCTGGGTCCTGCTCAATACTCCTGACACACTTGAGGGTGGCCCACCAAATCTCTTTATTACTACTGTGTAATCCTGTGAATTGAATTGGATAAAAAGATAAACGAAGCTCCATGTATTTGGAATTTTTAGGACTTAACTACAATACAATAATAGTATATTTTACAAATACAACCAATATCCTATATGTAACTGTTTCATATATACAGGAAAGTAGAGTGTATATAGCATTTACATCTACTGCAGCTCAGTGGGCTCACCTATCACCCAAACCTTCAGTGGGTTCACCTTTAAAGACAAGTTTAAAGTGGGTTCTTGTAGTAGACAGAGGACTCAGAATGGCCAACCTACGGAAGATAATAGGAGAAGTAAGTGCTAGATACATTCTACTAGACAGTCCATATAGGAAACACTTACAGGTAGAACAGGGGTTGGATTTGTAAAACTAGCCCTTCTTGTCCATTTTGCACATTTAAAAAGTCCAGGAAAGTGGAAACATTCTATAATCGTAAAACTTACAACTAAAAATACAGCAAAACCTGTAACTCATTTTAATCAGAGTTGGTATTTCAGCAGTTTGAACAGTGTAGTAAATCGTACAACTCCAGTGAGTAAAACATAACCTAGCACAGTACCGTTGGGGTTGCACTAATTTAAAAATCAAAATCCATTCCTAATTTTGATAAAGCATTCACTACGCTAATATTGTAACTGAGGAAAAGACCCACAATCCATGGCCTCCTATGTCCCTATCACACTACTTAATTTGGATATTAAGCTGCTGGCTAAAATCATGGCCACTCGTTTACAGTCTATTTTCCCATCACTCAGTGATTGAAATATGTATAAGCCATCGCGGCGGTGGCCTCCTCGTCCTTACAATATCCTTCCAAGAATATACTACTTAGCCTGGACGCCAATAAGGCATTTGATGCAGTATCCTGGCCCTATATGTATGAGGTACACAAACGTGGGGCATTCAGAGAGGATTTCACTACTCTGATAGGACCCGAGTCATTAAGGAACGTATCTCTGTTATTTGTGTGTATCATACGCATTTCCCTTCTGCGCATGCCCTGAACGAGGACACTCGGCCGTCAACGAAAGCAAGTCCGCTGCGTATGCCAACGCAAATGACAGTTACGACGGTCTACGGTTCTTTTGAGATTTCATATTCCACATATGTATTGTACGCATCCTGCAGTGTCTGGTCTAGTACAGCAGAGTGACCCTACGCCCATAGTCATCACCACACGTATCCTGAGATCCGCTCCTTGCCGACTCCAGGAGTACGCAGAGATGATTTACGTGCCGTTGAGAACAACTGCACGATGCCCTCTGTATGCTGCCTTAATGACTCAGGCCCATAAGCTTTTTCTATTCTTGCCCAACCACCTCTCTACTAATCAATGGCCTGATTGGAGAGGCGGCACACATGACGAGGGGTACACATTAGGGCTGCCCCATGTCACCCTTACTCTTCAACCTAGTACTTGATCCTATGGTTGAGACCTACATACTGTATTTCGGGGCGTCCGTGTTGTATTTATCAAGCTGTCCGTTTGATAAATCCCTGGAATAATACCTGATCCTTGCTTTACCTGACGCTACTTGGCTAGAAACATAGCAATTAAATTGGCGTAAAGCACTATCCCATATCTAGGTATAGAACTTTCTAAGAACCTTGGTCTCTTCTATCAACATCATATCTCGAAAGTTGTTGGGAACCTAGTAACGAGGTTGAGGGCTGGGGTCATCTTTGTCTTTACTTAATGGGTAGAGCAAATTTACTTAAGATGAAATCCTCCCCTAGACTTGTAGAGTATTTCAAAACTTCATTTGGGGGGAAAAAAATCAAGAATTGGGCTATTGAAACTTTAACAACCGAGGACTAATGCTGGATTTCATTTGGCCAATATAGAACTCTATAATCAGGCTGCTCAACTTCAGTACCGGAGGGATTTGATACAAGGGTCTGACACCTATGCGGATACCTCACCAGAACAAAATTTCCTCCCTGGCCTAAAATTGACTGCTTTCCTACATCTACATGACCACAACGTATCAGCGACAGTTCTTGACAACCACCATTTTATGTCCACTAGAAAATTGTGGCACATCATACATACATTGAAACTAAAACCTTACTTATCTATCCATCTTCCTCTATTTGGGAACCCTAGTTTTTAGAATGGAGAGGCTGCCTAGCTATTCACTATCTAGAATGACGCGGGGGTTAGAACGGTGGGGCAGTTCCTTACTCAATCTAAGAAACCCTTGACTTTCCAACAAACAGGGAACCTGCACGACGTGATTAGACCGTGCAACCTAGACTTTTACAGACTCACATTATGCAAGTGTAGTGACCAGACCATTTTCTCAACAGGATTGGGACCCACCCGCTCTACTATGATACATTGAAAACGGTATTGGGACAATGGATGGGACGCTTTGTACCTACTAATTTTTTACTTCTTTACAGCTCACAGTGTGTGTGATGGGACCTGTTTTATTCCTTGTTATATATCACTATATAGATTATTATCCTTTCTATAATATTCATCCATTATAAACAGTGCGTGTGCTGGGAACTGTCTTAATACTCTTTATATATCACTATATAGATTATTATCCTTAATAATAATAATAATAATAATAATAATAATAATAATAATAATAATAATAATCACCCATTATAAACAGTGTGTGTGCTGGGAGCTGTCACATCCCTCTGCATATATAGTAATTACAACATCCCTCTCCTCTATATAATAATAATCTCCCATTATAAACAGCATTTTATATGAGCTGTAATGTCTCCCTATACAGACTCCTCTGTATAATAATCCTTCATATCTCTGCTCTCAGCATAATAATAATATATTGTTAGAAGATATTACCTCAGCCTTGTACAGGTCCTGGATGTTGTTGTTATATATGAATGAGTTAAAGCTGCTCTCCAGGTTGTAAAATGGCTCCTGCAAGAGTATGGGACCACGCCCCCTCTGGAACGTCACTGGTACATAACTGTATCAGCTGTATTGTGTCTGGGAGACTAAGGGAAAATGGCCGCCGCTGTTCTACATTAAGGACAATGCAGTAATATAATATTTTACTCTAGTGATAACATTGCTGCTAGTCAGCTATATGCTACGTTCATTACTAGGTGTTAGAAGCTAAATCCCTTTCAGATAATTCTGTGACATCACGAGGTCATGTGACTGCTGTAGTCACATGGTACACAGTGCAGGAGCTGCTGCTGGATAACTTCCTGTTCCTGTGTAGTGGAGGAAAGGTAAGAAGGAGAAGTAGTGATGTGATGGGGAGGGGACATGTGTGACTAAAGGTGCTGGGCAGAGAGGGGACATGTGTGACTAAAGGTGCTGGGCAGAGGGGACATGTGTGACTAAAGGTGCTGGGCAGAGGGGACATGTGTGACTAAAGGTGCTGGGCAGAGAGGGGACATGTGTGGCTAAAGGTGATGGGCAGAGGGGACATGTGTGACTAAAGGTGCTGGGCAGAGAGGGGACATGTGTGACTAAAGGTGCTGGGCAGAGGGGACATGTGTGACTAAAGGTGCTGGGCAGAGAGGGGACATGTGTGACTAAAGGTGCTGGGCAGAGAGGGGACATGTGTGACTAAAGGTGCTGGGCAGAGAGGGGACATGTGTGACTAAAGGTGCTGGGCAGAGAGGGGACATGTGTGACTAAAGGTGCTGGGCAGAGAGGGGACATGTGTGACTAAAGGTGCTGGGCAGAGAGGGGACATGTGTGACTAAAGGTGCTGGGCAGAGAGGGGACATGTGTGACTAAAGGTGCTGGGCAGAGAGGGGACATGTGTGACTAAAGGTGCTGGGCAGAGAGGGGACATGTGTGACTAAAGGTGCTGGGCAGAGAGGGGACATGTGTGACTAAAGGTGCTGGGCAGAGGGGGGACATGTGTGACTAAAGCATGAGGGCAGAGGGGACATGTGTGACTAAAGCATGTGGGCAGAGGGGGCATGTGAAGGAGAAGTCTCTTCCCCACATGGCCCCTCCTCAAACAACAATAACCTGACAACAGTTGCTAACTTTTATCTGATATTCCCCATGACACGTATTACATGATCTTTTCCCTGACAGGCCTCCTGCCCACAATCGTGTCTCACTGCTGCCCACCAGCTTTTACCTCACAGGCCCCGCTGCCTCAATCCTGACACCTCTCTTACTTCAAAATGAAAGAGGCGCCTTTTATTTGAAAGAGGAGTAGATCCTTACCAGTGAATGAGATAATAATACAGAGATCATTGTTGCCATAGATGTTGTGTTTTTTTGTTTTTTTTTTAAATACTGTATCTAGTCAGATGATATTATCATTACAGGCCATTAATATAATTGCTTTTGTCACAAAACTACATAAGACACCTCAATTATCTCACAAAAATAACAATACATCCAGATTTCTACGTACTGTTTTTAGGTAAAATACTTCAGCCTTCTCACTTATCCATAACTTTAAGTTTTGGTATATCTCAGGCATTAATTGGGGATATCAGGAACCATTGGAGGATATTGTAGGGACCAGGCGAAAGGGCCATTTAAGACATCCTAGAAGTTCACAGACACTCCTCCTGCTCTATACTCTTCTCTCCTGTTAGGCCTTCAGTTTAGATTAAGTGCCCAGCAGGGCAGGATATATGTCTTATTACTGGAGTGGTCTCCAAAGTCTGCAACTGAAGGCGCACATTGCGGATAACTGTGCAATATTCGGAGCTGGGGGTTCAGATGTACCGAGGTAGTGCTTACGATAATGCCCCCCCTCACAATGCTGGGTTCCTCTGCGGGACCTAGGTATAGACGCTACAAAGGTTCCCAGGTAGTGATTGCAGGAATGGCCGTCACTGCTTCACAGTGCTCTGTAGTGCACAGTGCTGGAAGATAGGTTTAGCAAGTTGCTTTTGGCCGCAGGAATGGCTACTTGTTAGTGTTGGGGCAGCTTCATGTTTCCTTAAGGGGCCTGGGTCAGGTGGGGGTTACTGGGTATATATAAGCCCCCACTGGGCACTGGACGTGTGGACGGTGAGTCCTTTTGTACAGCTACAAATGCATTTTTTCTTGTACTACAAAGCAATTTTTGTTACATACCATCCAGACTGCTGCAACCTCCATCTTGCTGTAATGATATCTTGGTCCCCTACAGTCCATTCAAATAGTCGCTGCAGGAATAACCTCCCTACTCTCCATCATTAATTACTGTTCTGGTACTGAAATCATCTTGTTTTCCATTTTAATTATCTTTTCATTGCAAAAGTATTTAGAGCTGTCCAATCCATTTCCACCTGTTATATCTATTATCACAATCTGTACGTACCCACCCTCTGCTCACGTTGACGCTTTATTTTTCCTAGGTTACCTCTGCTCTCAAGACTGCGACCCTTCTTGAATGCTGCCCCTGGAAATCTTCACAGAATGTCTGTCTGTCTGTCATGTATGGTCTCTAACTGCAGGACCCTGCTGAAAGCTCATCTGTTTACCGGACAGTTCACATAGTGCTTGTGACTTACTTCTCCCAGAGCTGCGCTCCAGAGGGTAAAAGGACACCGTCTGGTGCGGACTGTTATGTGTTTTCTTCTTTAAAGTATCCGTTCATCAAGCGATATTAACGAAGGAGTACACAAGAAACATAATAAAAACAGTTTAATTATTTTATTTCTACTCCTGAACTTCATGTTATTATCCCACCTGATGAATTTAACGCGAAGAGTGATAGTTGTGTTGTCACTTGTTATGATGAGGACCAGCAAGTGGAATATATAACCTGATATTGTAAATGGACGTTATCAGACATTTGTGTGCGCTGTTACATACTACAGACAGCTGAGCTTTGTAATATATATTTGAATATTTTGTAAACAATACATAATGTGATGTAAACAACATACTGAAAGCAGATTTTTTTTTTGTATATTTGAGAGTGAAGGGTTGTTATAAAGAAGTTATTTCTTTCACCATTAATATTACAGCATCTTTATTATTTTGCCTGCTATACTTTCTCCAAAACATCTCAATCTTTAGTATATCAAGTCTGTATTTTACCTGTAATTTCTATGCCAACCAAGGTTCCCCCCCAGCATTGGAGGACCCAGGAGGGGGTGAGTGATCCAGGGGGCTGGCGGGACCACCACACTCATTGGGGTATATTTACTAAACTGTGGGTTAGAAAAGGTGGAGATGTTTGAAAGTAACACGGCCTGTGCACTATTACTGTTACTACGGTAATACTGCACATTATTACCGCTAGTGCGGTAAGTTTTAACGCTGTTTGTTTTGCTCAGGGAGCAGCGAGCAGACGTCCGGGTTCAAATTACTGTTATCAACGGTGATAGTGCAGAAGCCGATTGAATTCCCCCCTAGGATGATCTTGTTGTTAGATGTGTACACATTCATATGAATTGTTAACGAGTAACCACAAGAGAAATTAGCTCTTAAAAGTTTGTCCTCGTATGTACATTTTATCAAAATAAAAAATAAATGGCTAAACTAATGTTATTATTTTGTTAGGGTGACTTGGAACCAAATTCAAGACACGCTGCCCACATTATACTATCATGTTACTTTGTACTGATACTACCTCAGTGATATAAGACAGTAGTAGACTTACAAGATTTCAATCTTGAATCAATATAAGCCAATATGTATACATGGATATCCTCCTGGAATCTTGTCCTCTTACTGGATCTCCTTTATGATAGGTGCTCAAAAGACAAGTGACAACTGACCTGACAAGGCACCAAAGAAGCATAAAAGCAATGTATAATACAAATATTGGCTTATATTGATTCAAGGTTGAAATCTTGTAAGTGTATATCCAATAGGGGATTGAGAACACCCATCACGTGGTGTTTTTGTCGTAATTATCAACCCCCACTGGATCCTTGGGATATTTAGTGGTTTTCGGTGTAACCACATATTATATGTTACGCTATGATATGATTTTATCTTTTCACTTTTTTTTATGTGACCATAATCGTGGTGAATGCCAGAAATCTGAAAGTTACTTTGATCACTGCAAACTTCTGGAATTTGTGGAAGACATACATCAAGATGGAAAGAATATATATATATTATTTCACAGTTGACTCTTTAAAACTGTTATTTTAGCACATTGTATGTGGATTGTGTGTGTGTGTGTGTGTGTGTGTGTGTGTGTGTGAGAGAGAACAGAGGCTGCTTTCAGTTAAACCTGCGCAAATATACCAATCTTTTTATTGTATTATAATCAACAATTGTCTGAGACGCAAGAGGAACCAAGTATGACAGCCAGCATCCTGCTGCACAGCGGATCACTATAGCCATGACAGCTATGTTATCACTGGATGTGAGTCCAATTTCCCCATCAATGCATCAGGTTATAACCGATTAGTTTAGATCATGTGTCCACGTTACCAAATTCCATCACAATCTTATTTCTTCTTAACAGCAATTGCTGTACTGTGAGGTTAAACAAAAAGTCCTTCAGTCCCTAGAAAATGTCATTGTACCGACTGTCCACTTAGCTACAGATATGTGACAAGCGGTACTGGTCAAACAAAAGACTATATAACTGTGACAGCCCACTGGGTTGTGTATAATACACAGTGTCAGGTCATTCACCGCACCCTGCCATATAGCCGCTCACTAGGACAGATGTGATGCTGCCCCTCACACACAATTACCTTCACAGACAAACATTTAGATTGTAAAAGCAACATATATAAATATATATATATAATATATATATATATACAGTATATGCATTTTGTTTGTGGGGGGAGGTGCTGCTCACAATCAAACAGTTCCCTATTTTTCCCCACTAAATATTTCAGATGTCGCTGATACTGCCCCTGGCACTACTGTCATCAGATTTAAACATCTTTGATTTTAAAATTAAGAAAGAATAGTTTTTGTTAACTCTTAAATAGTTTAATAATATACCCATCTGCTATCACTTCTAAATGGCAGCTGAGAACAGGAAGGACGGCTATACATTGAAGATATCGATCCAATACTCACGAGATCTGACATTTTACATGAAATGACATTTTGCCTCATTTTCAGATCGGAATTTGGAGCAAGACACTGAGTCATGTCTCAATTCGACTCTGTACCCTAAAATTCCTGTCTATCTAATTCTATCTCCGTACCGCTCATCTCTAGTGAAACATAAAAAAACAAAATGTGGGGGAAAAGTAAAAATTCTTCTTGTTTCACACACAACAATGAGAAATACCCCACTAAGTAGTCTTATGCCAATATATAGATAGTTTTTTTATAACATAACCATTCAGGTCATGGCTTCACTTCCCTATAATTCACACAGTTCATCCATGTTACACATATGTACATAACTAAGACATAGGGCTGTCATATATATGGCCATTTACAGTTACACGGCTCTCAACCAATGGCTGATCAGGGATTACTGGGCACTGAGCTACCTGGGTTGGTGATGTCACAGAATTCTCTTCAATCTGATTGGTTGGAAACAGCTGTTTACACTTGAATTTCAAACAGAGCGTCTGTCATCTCCACAGGTAATGTAACAAGACTGGGACGGGGATTATATTATAAATGGGATATATTCAGGGGGTGAGAATAATTTACAGTCTGTGTATTCCTGGTTTACCCATCTCTAAGCCCTGTGTTAATAGCTTTAACCTGGTAACAATATTTACAGTACAGTATAAGTATAAAAAGAATGTGGACCTGATTTTAAACCCAAATACATGTAAAAATCCAATTAAAAAGTAATGTGGAAAATATATATTTGAGTAATGTCAAATACTTTACATGAAGCATATCTTCATGTAGCTACTTCTGCCATTGATTTAATTTCCTATGACAGTAAGTAACAAGCTTAGTGGGAAACAGTCACTATCATATTTTTAAAAGAACTATATTTAATGCTGCAGTTTACATTAGAACGTTACACATGAGAATGTTTGATTTTGGCACACTGGGTAAGCACTTGCCAAGGTGATTATTTTAGTCTGGTGTAAGGTCCTAATGCAGGTTACCCATAGACTGGTCATTAGGATACCTCCTACCTGCCATCAGAATCGTTAAGAGGTACAGAATTCAAGATAACTGGGGGAGATTACTTTGTGGTTTGCCTATGAGTAGTGACTAACGAGATTGTGTTTGACCTAATAGATTGGCAGATTCACAAGTAATTCCCCATGATTCACACAGTTCATCCATGTTACACATATGTACATAACTAAGACATAGGGCTGTCATACATATGGCCATTTACAGTTACACGACTCTCAACCAATGGCTGATCAGGGATTACTGGGCACTGAGCTACCTGGGTTGGTGATGTCACAGAATTCTCTTCAATCTGATTGGTTGGAAACAGCTGTTTACACTTGAATTTCAAACAGAGCATCAGTCATCTCCACAGGTAATGTAACAAGACTGGGACGGGGATTATATTATAAATGGGATATATTCAGGGGGTGAGAATAATTTACAGTCTGTGTATTCCTGGTTTACCCATCTCTAAGCCCTGTGTTAATGGCTTTAGCCTGGTAACAATATTTACAGTACAGTATAAGTATGAAAACTTGGACCTGATTTTAAACCCAAATATCTCTAAGAATTGAAAGGTGAACACAAAGGGGAACATTTTCTAAAATGGTTTTACAGAAAATGTGTATTATTATTATTATTATTATTATTATTATAAATTTTTAAGGCCAACT